>NC_034196.2:43941563-43985296 GCF_002021735.2 Oncorhynchus kisutch | reverse complement strand
TCTCTCTCTCTTTCTCTCTCTCTCTTTCGTCTCTCTCCATCCAGCAGCCTATGTCCCTCTTTCTCTCTCACCATATTTCCAATTTGCTGTGAAGAAAATGAACAAACATATACTTACTTAGACTTATTAGCTATGAAAACTGACAATGTCAATAACAAGACATTTAAGGACGCAAGTCATTGACACAACAGTTATTGTTGGCTAAAAACATGAATAGGGACTGACTGACCCAAAGGGCCTGACAATTTCATTAGGGAGCTTTTCATGTGCATAAGCACACGAGTGCTCTGTGTGTACTGAGACGGTTTGTGGGCTATTTCACACTGTGTGTGAGATGGGGCCACGGGCCGACACATGCACACACGCACGCACGCACAACAGTATCACCTCTGTGTATTCTCTGAAGTGTTACGGAATATGTCCCCTCTCTCCCCCCCTCCACTCCTCTCTTCTCCTCTCCTCCCCTCTCATCCCCCCTCTCCACTCTTCTTCCTCTACTCCCCCTCCCTCTACTCCTCCCCCCTCCTTCCTCTCCTCTCTTCTCCCCTCCTCTCCTTCCCTCTTCTCCATCCCGCCCCTCTCCTCTGCGACCACTGAGCCTCATTTAGGAGCATTCAGAAGGAGATGATGGTTCATTGAACCATTAATAAATAATAATTGTGTTTTGTGGGTTTGGAATAATGTCACAAATGGTGCCCTATTCCCTATTTAGTGCACTCCCCCCATAGGGCTCTGGTCAAAGTAGTGCACTAAATAGGGGATAGTAGTGATCCATTTGGGACAACCTAGATCTCTAGAAGGAGATTAATAAATGGGATGGTGATGGTGATGGTGCTAACAAACCTGGGGAGGAAGTTCCCACGACAAAACAGGAAATTAAATCTCCACTCGTTGCTCTTCTTCTGTGGTGAGAAAAAAAAATTACTAATGTGCTATCTATGTAGACATTATTCTCCTGGCATGAATACATAGTGGTTGTTGGAGAGACACATGCTGGGCTTTTTTTTTTTACCTCAAGGTTTTGGGGCTAAATAAAAAACGAACCATGATTTAGATCAGGACTTTTACATTTGAATGTGACGTCCAAGTCAATTAGTGTGCCATTGCTACTTTGGATCATGTTAAATGTACACAACAATGATGTGGGTTTTAATGGTTTCAAAGGTGACGTTCTACGGTTGTCTTCATAAGTGCTAACTGGCTCTACGTCGTGAAGGATCCCCGACGGTTGGGCAAAAGCATTTTAAGAAGAAAAAAGGAAGCTCCTAACCAGGGTTTGGGTGTGAAAATCCATTTAAATTCCAGTCAATTCAGAAAGTACACTGAAATTCCAATTCAATTATTTTCAATGTGGAAATGGAATGGAATTCGGTTAACTTTCTGAATTGAAATGGAATTGACCGCAATCCTGGTTCTAACAGCTAGGATGTGGTTCAATCTCTGGCAGCTTATCAGGGAGGGGCCCCCCAGTTCTAAAGTGTAGGCCATCGTGTACCTGTGTTCTGTCATTGGGGACCATGTTGAGGTACGTGCCTATTAATGTAGTTATCTGTGTACCCGTGTTCTGTCATTGGGGACCATGTTGAGGTATGTGCCTATTAATGTAGTTATCTGTGTACCTGTGTTCTGTCATTGGGGACCATGTTGAGGTATGTGCCTATTAATGTAGTTATCTGTGTACCTGTGTTCTGTCATTGGGGACCATGTTGAGGTATGTGCCTATTAATGTAGTTATCTGTGTACCTGTGTTCCGCCATTAGTGACCATGTTTAATGAACCACTTCCATCCTATCTGTCCCCCACCTCGCCTGTCTTGTTTCAGACTGGCCCTCCTCAGACAAGGGCTGGCCTCTATCCCCATGATAGATAGTCCGATCCATTACTCCCCTCTTCCCCCACAATAGATAGACCAGTCCATCTCTTCCCCCACAATAGATAAACCAGTCCATCTCTCCCTTCTTCCCCCACGATAGATAGTCCGATCCATTACTCCCCTATTCCCCCACGATAGATAGTCCGATCCATTACTCCCCTCTTCCCCCACGATAGATAATCCGATCCATCTCTCCCCTCTTCCCCACGATAGATAATCCGATCTAAACCTCACCTATTCCCCCACAATAAATAGTCCAGTCCATCTCTCCCTTCTTCCCCCACGATAGATAATCCGATCCATTACTCCCCTCTTCCCCCATGATAGATAATCCAATCCATTACTCCCCTCTTCCCCCACGATAGATAATCCAATCCATTACTCCCCTCTTCCCCACGATAGATAATCCGATCCATTACTCCCCTCTTCCCCCACGATAGATAATCCAATCCATTACTCCCCTCTGCCCCCACGATAGATAATCCGATCCATTACTCCCCTCTTCCCCACGATAGATAGTCCGATCCATTACTCCCCTCTTCCCCCACGATAGATAGTCCGATCTAACCCTCACATATTCCCCCACAATAAATAGTCCAGTCCATCTCTTCCCCCACGATAGATAATCCGATCCATTACTCCCCTCTTCCCCCACAATAGATAATCCGATCCATTACTCCCCTCTTCCCCCACGATAGATAGTCCGATCTAACCCTCACCTATTCCCCCACAATAAATAGTCCAGTCCATCTCTTCCCTCACGATAGTTAGTCCAGTCCGTCCCTCCCCTCTTCCCCCACAATAGATAGTCCATCCAACCCTCCCATCTTCCCCACGATAAATAGCCCATCCAACTACCTCATCCCCATATTGTTATTTATTTGATTTATTTTGCTCCTTTGCACCCCAGTATCTCAACTTGCACATTCATCTTCTGCACATCTATCACTCCAGTGTTTAATTTCTAATTGTAATTATTTCACCACCATGGCCTATTTCCTTACCTCCCTAATCTTACTACATTTGCACACAGTGTATATAGATTTTTCTACTGTGTTATTTACTGTACGTTTGTTTATTCCATGTGTAACTCTGTGTTGTTGTTTGTGTCGTACTGCTTTGCTTTATCTTGGCCAGGTCGCAGTTGTAAATGATAACATGTTCTCAACTGGCCTACCTGGTTAAATAAAGGTGATCTGGTCTACCTGGTTAATAAAGGTGATCTGGTTCTACCTGGTTAATAAAGGTGATCTGGTCTACCTGGTTAAATAAAGGTGATCTGGTCTACCTGGTTAAATAAAGGTGATCTGGTCTACCTGGTTAAAGGTGATCTGGCCTACCTGGTTAAATAAAGGTGATCTGGTCTACCTGGTTAAATAAAGGTTAAATTAACAAAATACAACACAATTTCAGTGCGGCCATCCGGACCTCGTTGAAGACGGGGGACAAAATGACCCTCCCAGGTCACATGTCCCAGAGGAGGGTTCAGATGTACAGACTGTTAACACTCATATCCACACCCCCCCCCCCCCCCCCCCCCCACTCCACCACCCCCCACCCCAGGTCACATGTCCCAGAGGAGGGTTCAGATGTACAGACTGTTAACACTCATATCCACGTCCCCCCCCCCTTCCAACAACGCTGCAAGCCTCATTAAACCCTTCCACAGGCTGAACCATACATCTCCTCCACCTGCTGCTCATTGCCTGTAATGACCTGGTCACCCCCCACAGACACCCACACAACCTCACTTGCTTTTTCTATTAAAAAAGGAACAGTGCTTTGTTAACCCTGGGGTCTGCTCCGAACATTATTCCACGGTAACATTGTTTGACTTGAGACGGTTAAGGAGGTAGTATATTACTGTAAACTATCTCTTTGAGTTTCTATATGCTGACAGGAAGCAGTGAAATATGGCTCCTCATTCCGGTAGCAGATTTATGTTTTTTTGTAACCTGAGACCAATCACTAATATGGTGGATCCACTTATAAGGAAAAACGAGGTGCCGATGAATCCGTCTACAGCTTTTATTACCGACGTTTCAATCAAAGACCCCGTACGTGGTGAATGGATCTGTGTGTGTGTGTGTGTGTGTGTGTGTGTCTGTGTGTGTGTGTGTCACTGTCTTTGGTTATCAATTGTAAACATCAAACTCACTGTTGTAAAAGAAAAGATTACAACAAGGCTGGATGTGTTAGGACCACATTTAACTCGCAGTCACTGTTGGAGCAGGTCAGACCCTGATGATTCAGTCACTGTTGGAGCAGGTCAGACCCTGATGATCCAGTCACTGTTGGAGCAGGTCAGACGCTGATGATCCAGTCACTGTTGGAGCAGGTCAGACCCTGATGATCCAGTCACTGTTGGAGCAGGTCAGACCCTGATGATCCAGTCACTGTTGAAGCAGGTCAGACCCTGATGAAACAGTCACTGTTTGAGCAGGTCAGACCCTGATGATCCAGTCACTGTTGGATCAGGTCAGACCCTGATGATCCAGTCACTGTTGGAGCAGGTCAGACCCTGATGATCCAGTCACTGTTGGAGCAGGTCAGACCCTGATGATCCAGTCACTGTTGGAGCAGGTCAAACCCTGATGATCCAGTCACTGTTGGAGCAGGTCAGACCCTGATGATCCAGTCACAGTTGGAGCAGGTCAGAAAATGATGAACCAGTCACTGTTTGAGCAGGTCAGACCCTGATGATCCAGTCACTGTTGAAGCAGGTCAGACCCTGATGAAACAGTCACTGTTTGAGCAGGTCAGACCCTGATGATCCAGTCACTGTTGGAGCAGGTCAGACCCTGATGATCCAGTCACTGTTGGAGCAGGTCAAACCCTGATGATCCAGCCACTGTTGGATCAGGTCAGACCCTGATGATCCAGTCACTGTTGGAGCAGGTCAGACCCTGATGATCCAGTCAATGTTGGAGCAGGTCAGACCCTGATGATCCAGTCAATGTTGGAGCAGGTCAGACCCTGATGATCCAGTCACTGTTGGAGCAGGTCAAACCCTGATGATCCAGTCACTGTTGGAGCAGGTCAGACCCTGATGATCCAGTCACAGTTGGAGCAGGTCAGAAAATGATGAACCAGTCACTGTTTGAGCAGGTCAGACCCTGATGATCCAGTCACTGTTGAAGCAGGTCAGACCCTGATGAAACAGTCACTGTTTGAGCAGGTCAGACCCTGATGATCCAGTCACTGTTGGAGCAGGTCAGACACTGATGAAACAGTCACTGTTGGAGCAGCTCAGACCCTGATGAAGCAGTCACTGTTGGAGTAGGTCAGACCCCGATGATCCAGTCACTGTTGGAGCAGGTCAGAACCTGATGAAACATTCACTGTTGGAATAGGTCAGACCCTGATGATCCAGTCACTGTTGGAGCAGGTCAGAAAATGATGAAGCAGTCACTGTTGGAGCAGGTCAGACCCTGATGATCCAGTCACTGTTGGAGCAGGTCAAACCCTGATGATCCAGCCACTGTTGGATCAGGTCAGACCCTGATGATCCAGTCACTGTTGGAGCAGGTCAGACCCTGATGATCCAGTCAATGTTGGAGCAGGTCAGACCCTGATGATCCAGTCAATGTTGGAGCAGGTCAGACCCTGATGATCCAGTCACTGTTGGAGCAGGTCAAACCCTGATGATCCAGTCACTGTTGGAGCAGGTCAGACCCTGATGATCCAGTCACAGTTGGAGCAGGTCAGAAAATGATGAACCAGTCACTGTTTGAGCAGGTCAGACCCTGATGATCCAGTCACTGTTGAAGCAGGTCAGACCCTGATGAAACAGTCACTGTTTGAGCAGGTCAGACCCTGATGATCCAGTCACTGTTGGAGCAGGTCAGACACTGATGAAACAGTCACTGTTGGAGCAGCTCAGACCCTGATGAAGCAGTCACTGTTGGAGTAGGTCAGACCCCGATGATCCAGTCACTGTTGGAGCAGGTCAGAACCTGATGAAACATTCACTGTTGGAATAGGTCAGACCCTGATGATCCAGTCACTGTTGGAGCAGGTCAGAAAATGATGAAGCAGTCACTGTTGGAGCAGGTCAGACCCTGATGATCCAGTCACTGTTGAAGCAGGTCAGACACTGATGAAACAGTCACTGTTTGAGCAGGTCAGACCCTGATGATCCAGTCACTGTTGGAGCAGGTCAGACCCTGATGATCCAGTCACTGTTGGAGCAGGTCAGACCCTGATGATCCAGTCACTGTTGGAGAAGGTCAGACCCTGATGAAACAGTCACTGTTTGAGCAGGTCAGACCCTGATGAAACAGTCACTGTTGGAGCAGGTCAGACCCTGATGATCCAGTCACTGTTGGAGCAGGTCAGACCCTGATGATCCAGTCACTGTTGGAGCAGGTCAGACCCTGATGATCCAGTCACTGTTCGAGCAGGTCAGAAAATGATGAACCATTTACTGTTGGAGCAGGTCAGACCCTGATGATCCAGTCACTGTTGAAGCACGTCAGACCCTGATGAAATAGTCACTGTTTGAGCAGGTCAGACCCTGATGATCCAGTCACTGTTGGAGCAGGTCAGACCCTGATGATCCAGTCACTGTTGGAACAGGTCAGATCCTGATGATCCAGTCACTGCCTGGCAGGCAGCCCATCACCCTAAACAACACCACTGCCTGGCAGGCAGCCCACCACCCTAAACAACACCACCACCAGGCAGGCAGCCCACCACACAAAACCATCCCAAACTACCTTGTTTTCTTAAGATACACAAATCCAAGGATATTCTGTTTGTCTTTCCCACAACAACAACAACATAATGTAGGGCAAAATGAACCAGTGATTTTCTTCAGAGGTTTGTTGTTGTTGATATTGTTGGATGGTATTCAACAGAACAACAACCCCCCCCCCCCACCCCACCCACACGCACACACAGGTACACACACAGATAAACAGACACGCACACACCCTCGTCCTCCTCTGATTGGTAGGAAGGCCTCTATTGCTCTGCGAATCCGTTATAGGAGTAATTTTTTACATTGTCGTGAAGAGATGTGTCCCTGCTGTTGTAAGCACCATATAAATGTCCTGTGTGACTCAGTGTGGAGAGCGGTGCGCGGCAGGAAAGACTCAAAGACAAACTGTCTTCACCAAGGTGGACAGACACAATGGACTGTCAGAGAAGTCTGTCCAGCCATGGACACTCCGTCTGTCCTCTCAGCACTCATCACTGGTTCCTCTCACACTCTCACCATGGTGCACTCACTCATCAGTCGATCAATCCGATGAGCAGAGTACCCTCTCTCTCTCTCTATACCCTCTCTCTCACTCTCTCTCTACCCTCTCTCTCTCACTATACCCTCTCTCTCTCTCTCTCTCTATACCCTCTCTCTCTCTCTCTCTCTATACCCTCTCTCTCTCTCTCTATATATATATATATATATATATATATATATATATATATATACACACCTCTCTCTCTGTCTCTCTCTCTCTCTCTCTCTGTCTCTCTCTCACTCACTCCCTCTCTCTCTCTCTCTCTCTCTCTCTCTCACTCCCTCTCTCTCTCTCTCTCCTAAAAACAGCCACAATTACAACTTTCACCCCTCTGGGTGCTTCACCCCTGTTCACCTTCTCCTTAATGTGGCAAAAGCTGCAGATCAATACGGCCCCATGTTGAAAGCTGTTGTGATGCCTGTTCTCATGGTCTGCCTCTTAATTGCCTGGCTGTACATCGGAGATGGATGTGTGCTTGGCCAGTCACACACACACACACACACACACACACACACACACACACACACACACACACACACACACACACACACACACACACACACAGCATTGGGCAGGCAGTGGAGGCAGGGGGCAGGAGACTAGAGAGCAGCAGAGTGTGAGAGAATGGAACAGTCAGTAGAAGATCAATAGGATTCACATCACAGTGTTGTTCTGTTGTGTTGTTGTTGTTGTGATGTTGTGTTGTTGTTGTTGTTATTGTTCTGTTGAGTTGTTCTGTTGTTGTGTTGTTGTTCTGTTGTGTTGTTGTTGTGTTGTTGCTCTGTTGTGTTGTTGTTGTGCTGTTGTGTTGTTGTTGTTGTTCTGATGTTGTTGTTTTTGTGTTGTGTTGTTGTTCTGTTGTTGTTGTTCTGTTTGTGTTGTTGTTATGTTGTGTTGTTGTTGTGTTGTTGTGGTTGTGTTGTGTTGTTGTTCTGTTGTGTTGTTGTTCTGTTGTTGTTGTTTTTGTGTTGTGTTGTTCAAATGTTGTGTTGTTGTTGTTGTTGTTCTGTTTGTTGTTGTTCTGTTATGTTGTTGTTGTTCTGTTGTTGTGTTGTTGTTTTGTTGTTGTTGTTCTGTTGTGTTGTTGTTGTTCTGTTGCATTGTTCTGTTGTTGTGTTGTTGTTGTGTTGTTGTGTTGTTGTTGTTGTGCTGTTGTGTTGTTGTTGTTCTGTTGTTGTGTTGTTGTTGTGTTGTTGTGTTGTTGTTGTTCTACTGTGTTGTTGTGGTTGTTCTGTTGTGTTGTTGTTTTTCTGTTGTGTTGTTGTTGTTGTGCTGTTGTTGAATGTGTTGTTGTTATGTTGTGTTGTTGTTGTTGTTGTTCTGTTGTGTTGTTGTGCTGTTCTGTTGTGTTGTTGTTGCTGTTGTTCTGTTTGTTGTTGTTGTTGTTATGTTGTGTTGTTGTTCTGTTGTGTTGTTCTGTTGTTGTTCTGTTGTGGTGTTCTGTTGTGTTGTGCTGATTACAGCTGTTTCTGTGTGTCCAACTGTCTGTTGAATCTTCTGTCTGTCCCACTGTCTGTTGAATCTTCTGTGTGTTGAATCTGTTGTTGTGATGTTTTGTTGGATGATCGGTAAGGTTGGAGTTGAACAGGGTTCATACTGTCATGAATCCTGGAAATGTTTTTTGAAAATGATCAAATCTGAAATATTTGAGAAAAGTAATGGAAATGTATGTAATAATTTCTGTTAATGTAATTTATTTAGTCTTTTAGTTTTAAGATATTTTATCAAACAAATTAAAAAAAACACCATATCAACCATGATCAGAATGACAGGTTAGCTCGGCGGTGTTTGCATCACCTGCATGTCTGGGAGACAAGTGGGCCGTTGCTCAGGGAGACAGTCGGACATTGCGGCAGCAGGTAGGTCTATAACACGTGATAGAGAACAGACTAATAACTAGGTAGCCAATTCAAAACATATGTTGTACTCTCTAGTTAACATTTTTGTTATTATTAGCATTTTACCGACACTTGAAAATATGGAAATCATTTTCCTTTAGCCATGTAAATACCGCTCTTCTTTTTCCATTATCAGCAAAACAATTGTACTTATAGCTAGATATACTAAATTCACCATTAACATACCATCCTCTATCTTAGATACTTACCAATGTCCTAGCCACCATTTTGGGATACTTATCCATACCTACCAGTACCACCAGAATCAATGCCTGTCTGTTATCCATGTAGCTGTACCATGATAGATGTCTGTTATCCATGTGCAGTTGAAGTCGGAAGCTTACATACACCTTAGCCACCTTAGGAAAATGATGTGGATATATTGAAGCAACATCTCAAGACAGTCAGGGAGTTAAAGCTTAGTCGCAAATGGGTCTTCCAAATGGACAGTGACCCTAATCATACTTCCAAAGTTGTGGCAAAATGGCCTAAGGACAACAAAGTCAAGGTATTGGAGTGGCGATCACAAAGCCCTGACCTCAATCCTATAGAAAATGTGTGGGCAGAACTGAAAAAGGGTGTGCGAGCAAGGAGGCCTACAAACCTGACTCAGTTACACCAGCTCTGACAGGAGGAATGGGCCAAAATTCACCCAACTTATTGTGGGAAGCTTGTGGAAGGCTACCCGAAACGTTTGACCCAATTTAAACAATTTAAAGGCAATGCTACCAAATACTAATTGAGTGTATGTAAACTTCTGACCCACTGGGAATGTGATGAAAGAAATAAAAGCTGAAATAACTCATTCTCTCTACTATTATTCTGACATTTAACATTCTTAAAATGAAGTGGTGATCCTAACTGACATAAGACAGGGACTTGTTACGCAGATTAAATGTCAGGAATTGTGAAAAACAAAGTTTAAATGTATTCGGCTAAGGTGTGTGTAAACTTCCGACTTCAACGGTATATCAGCACGGTTGAATTCAATGACTTTCGTTCACTCTTACATGTTTGGTTTAAGGTGCTTTGAAATCGAAAGTCAAATTGAGAACAGTATTGGCAGTGTTGAATTCAATTCTTCATCATAGCAAACTAGGACTGATAGTTTGGTTCGCTAAACTAGCAAGTCTGTCTGTTTTGGTTACCACAGCAACTATTGTAGCTATCCGGTCAACTTGCTAGCTTCTTCAGTGGACGTTGAATTTCTACCCGCAAATGTGTTCAATTACAGCCATGGTATCGAAGGGAGGGGGGGGGGTAGCTATATGCGTTCTCTGGAAAATAATGCAACTCTGTGGGAGATTAAGTCCACTCTGCTAATGCGTCATGGGAACACGCCTTCCACATTGTTCATTATTTTCCATAGAACACACAGCCCTCATTGATGATCCCTTACATAACGTAGACACTTCCCTATGAAGGATTGTGATCGTTAACAAGGGAAAGAATTCAACACAAGTGGAAAGAATTCAACATTTAGGCAGATATTATTTATTTGATATTATAGCTTGTGATTCCATCCTACATGATCCCGAACATCATTATCCCATTGCAACATCTGTGAGACGCATACACCCCCGCACACACACAGACACGCAAGCTCAGTTGTTCAACAGCTGTTCCATCCCCGAGCCCAGCTCAAGGTTTAAACCATTTGCTTTGTGAATGGGTATACCATTGTAGCTGTTTGAGAGGCACCGCGAACATTGAGCAGGGAAGGGAGGATTTTATAAGCCAATGTCTATTCCTGTCTGATGGCGCTCGTATACCACCCTTCCCCCCCAACACACACACACACACGCTGGTCCCCCGTGGAGACCCTTCTGCTCCGGCACCTCTGTGCAGTCAGACCATTATCATTATTGTGTGTCGCCTGCCCAGGGTTGCCAGGTCCAGCTAAAACTCCTAGACCAATGACCTCTCAAAACCCGCCCACAAGGCCTGAAAACTAGCCAAAATTGTTGTGGTTTTTTTTGCAGGAAGAGATGACTTGCCACAATTATCCAATAAACCCTTTTCCCATAACGTTATCAAGCAAATTAAGAAGGAATATCGAAGTAATTTGTTCCGATCTAGGCTAAGAAGCAAAATTCGGTTTTCCATCAAAATAATAATAATGATTAAGCAATAAGGCCTGAGGAGGTGTGTGTAAAGGAGCGCGTAACTGGCGGTAGGGAAGTCAGGCGCAGGAGAGCAAAACTGGGTCATCACCGGAGCAGTTTTATTCATAAAACCACCAGAACAATAAACAAAATAGGTACAAAACCCATTTGCGCACCAGAGAAAACGTGCACATGCACTTACAATAAACGATTCCACACAAAGACATGGGAGGGGGCCAGAGGGTTAAATACACAACATGTAATGAGGGAAATTGAGACCAGGTGTGTGAGAAGACAAGACAAAACAAATGGAAAACGAAAAGTGGATCGATGATGGCTAGAAGACCGGCGACGCCGAGCGCTGCCCAAACACGGAGAGGAACCGACTTGCAATATTTTATATCATGGGTGTTCGAACATCCTCCAGGAGAGCTAATGGGTGGTCAACCGTCCCCCTGGAGAGATAATGGGTGTTCAACCATCCTCAAGGAGAGATAGTGGCTGGTTGACCATCCTCCTGGAGAGCTAATGGGTGGTCAACCGTCCTCCTGGAGAGATAATGGGTGTTCATCCATCCTCCAGGAGAGATAATGGGTGGTCAACCGTCCTCCAGAAGAGATAACGGGTGGTCAATCATCTCCCTGGAGAGATAATGGGTGGTCAACCATCCTCCCTGTAGAGATAATGGGTGACTTCGGCTACTGACTTTGTCAGGAGGGCTGCAGGTAGCCTAGTGGTTTAGAGCGTTGGACCAGTAACTGAAAGGTTGCAAGATCGAATCCCCCGAGCTGACAAGGTAAAAATCTGTCGTTCTGCCCCTGAACAAGGCAGTTAACCCGCTGTTCCTAAGAATTTGTTCTTAACTGACTTGCCTAGTTAAATAAAGGTTAAATATAAAAAATGTTATTGGAAGGTTGAGGTTGCGTATCAAAACTAGAAGACACTGTGTAATGAAGACACTGTGTAATGAATACTCAGGGAGATACTCGGGGAGATACTCGGGGAGATACTCAGGGAGAGCACGGCAGGTGTTTATTTCACAAACGGCTGGAATCATGGTTGCAGGCAGGCAATGGTCATAAACAGGCAAATGAATCAAAACTAGGACCGAAGGCTATAACTGGCTCTCACAAACGAGCTAGGAAAATGCTTAGTAGAGTCCAAACGAACAATAACCTCACAAAGACACAAACGGAACGATGAACTGAACTAAATAAGTAGCTGATGAGACCAGGTGAGTAACTAACACGGGTGAAATCAATGAACAAATATGAAAGACAGGGCTACGTTCCAGAACACAAAGAACAGGGCTACGTTCCAGAACACAAAGAAACAGGGCTACGTTCCAGAACACAAAGAGCAGGGCTACGTTCCAGAACACAAAGAAACAGGGCTACGTTCCAGAACACAAAGAAACAGGGCTACGTTCCAGAACACAAAGAAACAGGGCTATGTTCCAGAACACAAAGAAACAGGGCTACGTTCCAGAACACAAAGAAACAGGGCTACGTTCCAGAACACAAAGAAACAGGGCTACGTTCCAGAACACAAAGAAACAGGGCTACGTTCCAGAACACAAAGAAACAGGGCTACGTTCCAGAACACAGAGAAACAGGGCTACGTTCCAGAACACAAAGAAACAGAGCTACGTTCCAGAACACAGAGAAACAGGGCTACGTTCCAGAACACAAAGAAACAGGGCTACGTTCCAGAACACAGAGAAACAGGGCTACGTTCCAGAACACAAAGAAACAGAGCTACGTTCCAGAACACAAAGAAACAGAGCTACGTTCCAGAACACAAAGAAACAGAACACAAGGTTGACTAAGAAAATAAATAAAGAACCTTACACACTACCTGACCGTTTTGTCTAAGTGTCATATTATATTTGTTCTATGTTCAATTGGTCAGACAATGTATTACAGTATTTACAGTGGGCTTCAAAATTACTGGCACTCCTGACCGGCAATGCACAAACACTGCTTAAAGAAATATAAACAATATAATAATTATAGAGATAAACTCAAAATACCAACATGTGAGAAATATTGTATTTTATTCATGTTTCAATGGAACCCAACAAAATAATTTATTGATTTAATTAAAAATTAACGTCCTCCAAAATCAAGGTTTCACAATTAATGGCACCCTTAAAGATTGTCTACCAAAATTAAACCACAAATTAAATTCCACTTCATTTAAGTTTATGTAAGTCTTAAGGAACTATATTGAGCCATTACATCACTTCCTGTTTCACTAGGGTATAAAAATGAGGTAACACACATGCAGTATCCCGCTGTCGTCCAACGCCATGAAGAAAACATCAGAACTGGCCGTTCAAAAGAGACAGATGGTAGACCTTCATAAATCTGGTAATGGCTACAAGAAGATCCACAAACGATTGAATATACCACTGAGCCCTGCTGGGGTAATTATTAAAACATTCTAAAGATATGGGAGCAGTTGAAAACCTCATGGGTAGAGGACACATATTCCTTTTGCCCCCCACATCACAGTGTTGTGTTGTTGTTGTTGTTGTTGTGTTGAGTTGTTCTGTTGTTGTGTTGTTGTTCTGTTGTGTTGTTCCTGTTGTGAAAGAATTGCCTTGGTGGCGTCTTGGGGTCACCAGGTTTCAAAAAGCACCATCAGACCACCTCCACAACCACAGGCTCTTTAGAAGGGTTGTCAGAAGAAAGCCCTTAATGACCCCAAGACACAGACGCAAAGCGCTTGGAGTTTTGCCAAACGTCATTTAAATTATGACTGGAAGAAGGTGCTCTGGTCAGACACAGCATCGGCATGTTTGGCGTCGAAACAGAGATACAAGGAGAGGCACCTCATACCCACGGTGAAACAGAGATGCATACCAGGAGAGGCACCTCATATCCACGGTGAAACAGAGATGCATACAAGGAGAGGCACCTCATACCCACGGTGAAACAGAGATGCATACCAGGAGAATCACCTCATACCCACGGTGAAACAGAGATGCACACAAGGAGAGGCACCTCATACCCACGGTGAAACAGAGATGCATACCAGGAGAGTCACCTCATATCCACGGTGAAACAGAGATGCATACCAGGAGAGTCACCTCATATCCACGGTGAAACAGAGATGCATACCAGGAGAGGCACCTCATACCCACGTTGAAACAGAGATGCACACAAGGAGAGGCACCTCATACCCACGGTGAAACAGAGATGCATACCAGGAGAGTCACCTCATATCCACGGTGAAACAGAGATGCATACCAGGAGAGGCACCTCATACCCACGGTGAAACAGAGATGCATACAAGGAGAGGCACCTCATACCCACGGTGAAACAGAGATGCACACAAGGAGAGGCACCTCATACCCACAGTGAAACAGAGATGCATACCAGGAGAGGCACCTCATACCTACGGTGAAACAGAGATGCATACCAGGAGAGGCACCTCATATCCACGGTGAAACAGAGATGCACACAAGGAGAGGCACCTCATACCCACGGTGAAACAGAGATGCATACAAGGAGAGGCACCTCATACCCACGGTGAAACAGAGATGCATACCAGGAGAGGCACCTCATACCCACGGTGAAACAGAGATGCACACAAGGAGAGGCACCTCATACCCACGGTGAAACAGAGATGCACACAAGGAGAGGCACCTCATACCCACGGTGAAACAGAGATGCACACAAGGAGATGCACCTCATACCCACGGTGAAACAGAGATGCATACCAGGAGAGTCACCTCATATCCACGGTGAAACAGAGATGCATACCAGGAGAGTCACCTCATATCCACGGTGAAACAGAGATGCATACCAGGAGAGGCACCTCATACCCACGTTGAAACAGAGATGCACACAAGGAGAGGCACCTCATACCCACGGTGAAACAGAGATGCATACCAGGAGAGTCACCTCATATCCACGGTGAAACAGAGATGCATACCAGGAGAGGCACCTCATACCCACGGTGAAACAGAGATGCATACAAGGAGAGGCACCTCATACCCACGGTAAAACAGAGATGCACACAAGGAGAGGCACCTCATACCCACAGTGAAACAGAGATGCATACCAGGAGAGGCACCTCATACCTACGGTGAAACAGAGATGCATACCAGGAGAGGCACCTCATATCCACGGTGAAACAGAGATGCACACAAGGAGAGGCACCTCATACCCACGGTGAAACAGAGATGCATACAAGGAGAGGCACCTCATACCCACGGTGAAACAGAGATGCATACCAGGAGAGGCACCTCATACCCACGGTGAAACAGAGATGCACACAAGGAGAGGCACCTCATACCCACGGTGAAACAGAGATGCACACAAGGAGAGGCACCTCATACCCACGGTGAAACAGAGATGCACACAAGGAGAGGCACCTCATACCCACGGTGAAACAGAGATGAATACAAGGAGAGGCGCCTCATACCCACAGTGAAACATGGAGGGGGGTCAGGGAGGTTTTGGGGCTGTTTTAATTCCAGAGGTCCAGGGGCACTGGTTAAGATTGATGGCATAATGAACTACACCAAGTATCAGGCAATTTTGGCTGACAATCTGGTTGCCTCTGCCAGAAGGCTGGGACTTGGCCATAGGTGGACTTTCCAACAAGACAATGACCCAAAACATACCTCAAGACACACACAGAAATGGTTCTGTGACAACAAAATCAATGTTCTGCCATGTCCGTCGCCGGACCTCAATCCAATGGAAAACCTGTGGGCTGAGTTGAAGAGGGCAGTTGACGAGCACAAACCCAAGAATGTGAAGGATCTTGAAAGGATCTGCATAGAGGAATGGTCCAAAATCCCTCCAAATGTGTTCCGGGAAAAGACTCCATGCTGTTATCCTTGCCAGACGTGGTTGTACTAAGTACTAAATGAGGAGTGCCAATAATTATGAAACCTTGATTTTAGTTACATTTATTTTGTATTAAATAATTGTATGATTTTGTTTGGTTCCATTGAAACATTAATAAAGTCCAGTATTTCTCACATTGTTATTTTGAGTTTCTCTCTATAACTATATTGTTTATATTTTTTTAAGTATTGTTTGTGCATTGACGGTCAGTAATTTTGGAGCCCACTGTATGTGTAATAATAAACCATTATAATAATTAATATTCCTCTTATACTTTCCAGCTGAACAAGTAGCAGGAACCCAAGAGGAAATCAGTAAAATGATCGACCCCCCCAAAAAATCTAAGGTTGCCGACACTTTTAAAACACTGATTTGTAAAATATGTTGTGTTTGTATTGTCCTCCGTGTTCATGTCACGTTCTGACCTTAGTTCTTTTGTTATGTCTTTGTTTTAAGTATGGTCAGGGCGTGAGTTGGGTGGGTTGTCTATGTTCGTTTTTCTATAATTTGGTATTTCTTTGTTTGGCCTGGTATGGTTCTCAATCAGAGGCAGCTGTCAATCGTTGTCCCTGATTGAGAACCATACTTAAGGTAGCCTGGTTTCACTTTTGAGTTGTGGGTGCTTATTTTCTGTTCTGTGTTTGGTTTCACCGTTCAGGACTGTTCGTTTTGTCGTTTTGTTCAGTGTTCAGTATTTCTTATTAAAACAAGATGAACACTTGGTCCGCTGCACCTTGGTCCTCCTCTCTTTCTCCCAACGACGAACGTTACAGTTCTGTGGCTGACTTGTGTTTCATGCATTTAAGCTAAAAGCTGTCAGCATATACCTCTGTTCTGTGCTTGATAGTGCCTTAGCTGTCTTTTCCTCCTCATATTGTTCAAAGCTTTTTGGATGCGCAAAACCAGTGGTTCCCAACCTGGAATCTGCAATATCTTTTTTAGATTAAAAGTCATTTCTTTCTTCCAAAAATAATAACAGTTGGGAGTATTAATGCTATTATCAGCAATTTGACAACTTCACAATGCAAACTTGATTCATTTTGCAAATGCAAATTCAAATTCTGCAACACTGCGAATGGTGGTCCTCAAGAGCATTTGATGATGATTTGATGAGAGAGAGAGAGAGAGAGAGACACACAGAGAGAGAGACACACAGAGAGAGAGACACAGAGAGAGAGAGAGAGAGAGAGAGACACACAGAGAGAGAGACACACAGAGAGAGAGACACACAGAGAGAGAGACACACAGAGAGAGAGCATTCTGATCTGTTGCGTCAGTTGGAAATAGAGCATGAGGGGCTTTGCAGGCGCTATGAGGGGTAGAGCGGCAGGAAGGAGAGGCCATACATAGATACGCTCACTTCCAATCAGGAAGGACCAAATAACGAGAGAGAGAGAGAGAGAGAGAGAGAGAGAGAGAAAGAGACGGGGGGGGGGGAAGAGAGAGAGAGAGAACGAAAAAAATACAAAAAAATCAAGCCTGGTCTGTACAGTAATGGGCTGCCTCTGTTTGCTAGGTGGGAATTGTGTGATTCGCAGCAGCAGCTCAGAGCTCGTTGTGCCGTATAGAGATGGGGTTGAGCAGAGGATCAATAGGTTTACCATGGCCCCTGGCCAGTGCCTGTTTTACTGGCTTGATGTTGCCTCCAAGCCCGCAGCTCTGGCTCCACGCGTCAATACTTTCATTCCAGCTGCCTCCGGGGCCCACGGGCAGCAACAGTAATCACATTTATTTTTAGAGGTCTAACACTCTCCCTGGCAAGGTTATAGCCTGTATAGCTCTGCCTAGTGTTGCACTGTAAACAGCCTGGGAGGCCGGGACCAAACCATCAGGGGGTTGAGCACAGGAGGAGGCCAGGTCAGAGGTCAACCAGAGGCAGGGTGGGTGGTGAGAGAGCATCACGTGGCCAGATATATATATATATATATACACACACACACACACACACACACACACACACACACACACACACACACACACACACACACACACACACACACACACACACACACACACTGAGAGGAGACACACACACACAAACACACACACACACAGACACACACATATATACACACACACACACACACATCCGTGCCAGTGATACTGACACATCCTGTGTGAGTGTGAATACTATCATAATGAGATGACTGGGATCATATGATGATCAGTGATTGGCTACCCAGCCCTAACAACATACAGGTAGATAAACACAAGGAAGGTGATTGGCTACCCAGCCCTAACAACATACAGGTAGATAAACACAAGGAAGGTGATTGGCTACCCAGCCCTAACAACATACAGGTAGATAAACACAAGGAAGGTGATTGGCTACCCAGCCCTAACAACATACAGGTAGATAAACACAAGGAAGGTGATTGGCTACCCAGCCTTAAAAACATACAGGTAGATAAACACAAGGAAGGTGATTGGCTACCCAGCCCTAACAACATACAGGTAGATAAACACAAGGAAGGTGATTGGCTACCCAGCCTTAAAAACATACAGGTAGATAAACACAAGGAAGGTGATTGGCTACCCAGCCCTAACAACATACAGGTAGATAAACACAAGGAAGGTGATTGGCTACCCAGCCTTAAAAACATACAGGTAGATAAACACAAGGAAGGTGATTGGCTACCTACCCCTAACAACATACAGGTAGATAAACACAAGGAAGGTGATTTTGAGGATGTTATTAATATTTGTTGGCAAGAAAAATGTGTTCAATTCATTATTGAGAACAGATCTCAACAAAACTTTGGAGAAGGGATATATAAACCTTTACTTGTCGATTACCAAGAGTCATATAACGCTGTAGTATCTGTCAATACGATAAAGCCACAGCATCTATATGATCCCATTCGGATAAGACTTTGGTTTTCTCTGTGACCCACAGAATCAGTTCTTCTGGTCCTGGTTAACTGCCTAGTCGTCACAACTGCAAATCAATCTTTATTTTTTATTTTTTTTTAGAAATGGCCGTGGCTGAAAATGGACCCAGGATATGATCCATCAAGTCGTGCATGATTAATTAAGCTATAATAGAATAGCATGCACTGAACAATCACCCGCGAGGGCTTTGGGACTGAAGCGAGGGATTTGGGACGGGAGCGAGGGTGTGTGTATGTGTGTCAGGTCATGATGGCTTTGGGAGGGGAGAGAAGATATACCTGGTCCAGGACATAGTGAGGAGATATACCTGGGTCAGGGTGTAGAGAGGAGATATACCTGATCCAGGGTGTTGTGAGGAGATATACCTGGTCCAGGGTGTAGTGAGGAGATATACCTGGTCCAGGACATAGTGAGGAGATATACCTGGTCCAGGACGTAGTGAGGAGATATACCTGGTCCAGGACATAGTGAGGAGATATACCTGGTCCAGGACGTAGTGAGGAGATATACCTGGTCCAGGACATAGTGAGGAGATATACCTGGTCCAGGACATAGTGAGGAGATATACCTGGTCCAGGACATAGTGAGTAGATATACCTGGTCCAGGACATAGTGAGGAGATATACCTGGTCCAGGACATAGTGAGGAGATATACCTGGTCCAGGACATAGTGAGGAGATATCTGGTCCAGGACATAGTGAGGAGATATACCTGGTCCAGGACATAGTGAGTAGATATACCTGGTCCAGGACATAGTGAGGAGATATCTGGTCCAGGACATAGTGAGGAGATATACCTGGTCCAGGACATAGTGAGGAGATATACCTGGTCCAGGACATAGTGAGGAGATATACCTGGTCCAGGACATAGTGAGGAGATATACCTGGTCCAGGACATAGTGAGGAGATATACCTGGTCCAGGGTGTAGTGTGGCCTCCGCATCCCTTGGTATGTCCTGACTGGCCTACCAGCACTAGTTCCATTGATCAGGTCTGAGGACAGTTTTCAACAACCATTGCTGCAGCTCAGAGACAAGTTGAGACCAGACCAGATGAGACCAGATGTGACCAGACCAAATGTGACCAGACCAGACGAGACCAGATGTGACCAGACCAGACCAGATGTGACCAGACCAGATGTGACCAGACCAGATGAGACCAGATGTGATCAGACCAGATGTGATCAGACCAGACCAGATGTGGCCAGTCCAGACGAGATGAGACCAGACCAGATGTGACCAGACCAGACTAGACCAGATGTGACCAGACCAGACCAGATGTGACCAGACCAGACCAGACCAGATGAGACCAGACCAGATGAGACCAGACCAGATGTGACCAGACCAGACGAGAACAGACCAGATGTGACCAGACCAGATGTGACCAGACCAGATGAGATGTGACCAGACCAGATGAGACCAGACCAGATGAGACCAGACCAGACCAGACCAGACCAGATGAGACCAGATGTGACCAGACCAGACCAGGTGAGACCAGACCAGATGTGATCAGACGGGACGAGACCAGAGCAGATGAGACCGGACAGACCGGACTAGACCAGAACGAGACCAGAAAGAAGAGTCCGGACAAGCCAGACTAGACGAGACCAGAAGAGACCAGATGAGAACAGACCAGACCAGAAAGAAGAGACCGGACAGACCAGACTAGACCAGATAAGACCAGAAGAGACCAGACCAGATGAGACCAGACCAGACAAGGTCCAAATGTCCCCTAGCTGCACTGATGTGAATTGTCTAATCTGTAGATGACACATCCCAGATCCTGATATTTCATCTTCGCTGAGCCAGCAGATATTGCATCCATTCCGGACAAAGGGTTGCCATGGAAACAGAGGCGACGACGGAGAGGAGCAACAAGCTCTCACAGTCTCACTACAGAAATAGACGTTCATCCACGTTCTCCAAAAGTCAAATTTAGACATTTTTTGTTGCTCTGTATCGCTCCATTTCTCCAAACGTCAAAAAGGTAAGGCCTTAAGGGTTAAGTTTAGACACTCATTCCAAATGGGTAAGGTAAGGGTTAATGTTTTGGGATAGGGTTAATACAACCAAAAATTAAAAACAGTGTCCCACAACTGGGATCAAACACATAAACCTCTGATCCAGAGTCATGGGACCATCTTGATCATAATAACCATAATAAAGTACGTAGGTAAAAATCCTTTAACCTCTAGGGGATAGGGGGCGGTATTTTCACGACCCACTTGATCATAATAAGCAGTGTTGTAAAGTACTTAAGTAAAAATCATTTAACCTCTAGGGGATAGGGGGCGGTATTTTCACGACCCACTTGATCATAATAAGCAGTGTTGTAAAGTACTTAAGTAAAAATCCTTTAACCTCTAGGGGATAGGGGGCGGTATTTTCACGACCCACTTGATCATAATAAGCAGTGTTGTAAAGTACTTAAGTAAAAATCCTTTAACCTCTAGGGGATAGGGGGCGGTATTTTCACGACCCACTTGATCATAATAAGCAGTGTTGTAAAGTACTTAAGTAAAAATCCTTTAACCTCTAGGGGATAGGGGGCGGTATTTTCACGACCCACTTGATCATAATAAGCAGTGTTGTAAAGTACTGAAGTAAAAATCCTTTAACCTCTAGGGGATAGGGGGCGGTATTTTCACGACCCACTTGATCATAATAAGCAGTGTTGTAAAGTACTTAAGTAAAAATCCTTTAACCTCTAGGGGATAGGGGGCGGTATTTTCACGACCCACTTGATCATAATAAGCAGTGTTGTAAAGTACTGAAGTAAAAATCATTTAACCTCTAGGGGATAGGGGGCGGTATTTTCACGACCCACTTGATCATAATAAGCAGTGTTGTAAAGTACTTAAGTAAAAATCCTTTAACCTCTAGGGGATAGGGGGCGGTATTTTCATGACCCACTTGATCATAATAAGCAGTGTTGTAAAGTACTTAAGTAAAAATCCTTTAACCTCTAGGGGATAGGGGGCGGTATTTTCACGACCCACTTGATCATAATAAGCAGTGTTGTAAAGTACTTAAGTAAAAATCCTTTAACCTCTAGGGGATAGGGGGCGGTATTTTCACGACCCACTTGATCATAATAAGCAGTGTTGTAAAGTACTTAAGTAAAAATCATTTAACCTCTAGGGGATAGGGGGCGGTATTTTCACGACCCACTTGATCATAATAAGCAGTGTTGTAAAGTACTTAAGTAAAAATCCTTTAACCTCTAGGGGATAGGGGGCGGTATTTTCACGACCCACTTGATCATAATAAGCAGTGTTGTAAAGTACTTAAGTAAAAATACTTTAACCTCTAGGGGATAGGGGGCGGTATTTTCACGACCCACTTGATCATAATAAGCAGTGTTGTAAAGTACTTAAGTAAAAATCATTTAACCTCTAGGGGATAGGGGGCGGTATTTTCACGACCCACTTGATCATAATAAGCAGTGTTGTAAAGTACTTAAGTAAAAATCCTTTAACCTCTAGGGGATAGGGGGCGGTATTTTCACGACCCACTTGATCATAATAAGCAGTGTTGTAAAGTACTTAAGTAAAAATCCTTTAACCTCTAGGGGATAGGGGGCGGTATTTTCACGACCCACTTGATCATAATAAGCAGTGTTGTAAAGTACTTAAGTAAAAATCATTTAACCTCTAGGGGATAGGGGGCGGTATTTTCACGACCCACTTGATCATAATAAGCAGTGTTGTAAAGTACTTAAGTAAAAATCCTTTAACCTCTAGGGGATAGGGGGCGGTATTTTCACGACCCACTTGATCATAATAAGCAGTGTTGTAAAGTACTTAAGTAAAAATCCTTTAACCTCTAGGGGATAGGGGGCGGTATTTTCACGACCCACTTGATCATAATAAGCAGTGTTGTAAAGTACTGAAGTAAAAATCATTTAACCTCTAGGGGATAGGGGGCGGTATTTTCACGACCCACTTGATCATAATAAGCAGTGTTGTAAAGTACTTAAGTAAAAATCATTTAACCTCTAGGGGATAGGGGGCGGTATTTTCACGACCCACTTGATCATAATAAGCAGTGTTGTAAAGTACTTAAGTAAAAATCCTTTAACCTCTAGGGGATAGGGGGCGGTATTTTCACGACCCACTTGATCATAATAAGCAGTGTTGTAAAGTACTTAAGTAAAAATCCTTTAACCTCTAGGGGATAGGGGGCGGTATTTTCACGACCCACTTGATCATAATAAGCAGTGTTGTAAAGTACTTAAGTAAAAATCATTTAACCTCTAGGGGATAGGGGGCGGTATTTTCACGACCCACTTGATCATAATAAGCAGTGTTGTAAAGTACTTAAGTAAAAATCCTTTAACCTCTAGGGGATAGGGGGCGGTATTTTCACGACCCACTTGATCATAATAAGCAGTGTTGTAAAGTACTTAAGTAAAAATCATTTAACCTCTAGGGGATAGGGGGCGGTATTTTCACGACCCACTTGATCATAATAAGCAGTGTTGTAAAGTACTGAAGTAAAAATCCTTTAACCTCTAGGGGATAGGGGGCGGTATTTTCACGACCCACTTGATCATAATAAGCAGTGTTGTAAAGTACTTAAGTAAAAATACTTGAAAGTACTACTTAAGTAGTTTTGGGGAGTATCTTTACTTTACTATTTATATTTTTGACTACTTTTACTTTACTACATTCCTTAAGAAAATAATGTACTTTTTACTCCATACATTTTCCTTGACACCCAAAAGTAGTCGTTACATTTTGAATGCTTAGCAGGTCAGGAAAATTCATGCACTTATCAAGAGAACATCCCTGGTTATCCCTACTGCCTCTGATCTGGAGGACTCACTAAACAGAGAACATTCCTGGTCATCCCTACTGCCTCTGATCTGGAGGACTCACTAAACAGAGAACATCCCTGGTCATCCCTACTGCCTCTGATCTGGAGGACTCACTAAACAGAGAACATCCCTGGTCATCCCTACTGCCTCTGATCTGGAGGACTCACTAAACAGAGAACATCCCTGGTCATCACTACTGCCTCTGATCTGGAGGACTCACTAAACCCACATGCTTCGTTTGTAAATGATGTGTGAATGTTGGAGTGTGCCCCTGGTTTTCCTTAAATAAATCAAAAGAAGAAAATGGTGCCATCTGGTTTGCTTAATATAAGGAATTTATATGATTTATGACTTTCTTAAGTATATTTTAAACCAAATACTTTGAGACTAACTCAAGTAGAATTTGACTGGGTCAATTATACTTTTATTTTTGTCATTTTCTATTAATGTACAGTTGAAGTCGGAAGTGGACCTGTATGGTAGGCTTATGTCACTGGGCAGTTTTATGGTCTTGCTTACATCGGCTGTGGAGAGCATGATCACACAGTCGTCCGAAACAGCTGGTGCTCTCATGCATGCTTCAGTGTTGCTTGCCTCGAAGCCAGTATAAAATGCATTTTTCTCGTATGGTAGGCTTATGTCACTGGGCAGCTCGCGTCTGGGTGTCCCTTTGTACTCTGTAATAGTTTGCAAGCCCTGCCATATCCGACTAAGGTCAGAGCCGGTGTACGAGACATCAATCTTAGTCCTGTATTGACGCTTTGCCTGTTTGATGGTTCTTTTGAGAGCATAGCAGGATTTCTTATAAGCGGGGTATGTACTTACGGCCACTGTGGGGACAACGTCCCCAATGCACTTATTGATGAAGCTGGGGACTGAGGTGATATTCTTCTCAATGCCATTGGATGAATCCCAGAACATATTCCTGTCTGTGCTAGCAAAACAGTCCTGTAGCGTAGCATCTGTGTCATCAGACCACTTCCGTATTGAGTGAGTCACTGGTACTTCCTGCTTAAATTTTTGCTTGTAAGCAGGAATCAGGAGGATAGAATTATGATCAGATTTTGCCAAATGGAGGGTGAGGGAGAGCTTTGTATGCGTCTCTGTGTGTGGAGTAAAGGTGGTCTAGAATATTTTTATTCTTCTCTGGTTGGACATTTAACATGCTGGTAGTAATATGGTTAAACGGATTTAAGTTTCCCTGCATTAAAGTCCCCGGCCACTAGCAGCGCCACTTCTGGATGAGCATTTTCCTGTTTGCTTTTGGCCTACAGCTCGTTGAGTGCGGTCTTAGTGCCAGCATCGGTTTGTGGTTGTGCAGTTGAAGTCGGAAGTTTACATACACCTTAGCCAAATACATTTAAACTCAGTTTTTCACAATTCCTGACATTTAATCCTAGTAAAAATTCCCTGTCTTAGGTCAGTTAGGATCACCACTTTAGTTTAAGAATGTGAAATGTCAGAATAATTGTAGAGAGAATTATTTATTTCAGCTTTTATTTCTTTCATCACATTCCCAGTGGGTCAGAAGTTTACATACACTCAATTAGTATTGGGTCAAACGTTTCGGGGAGCCTTCCACAAGCTTCCCACAATAAGTTGGATGAATTTTGGCCCATTCCTCCTGACAGAGCTGGTGTAACTGAGTCAGGTTTATAAGGCCTCCTTGCTCGCACACGCTTTTTCAGTTCTGCCCACAAATGTTCTATAGATTGAGGTCAGGGCTTTGTGATGGCCACTCCAATACCTTGACTTTGTTGTCTTTAAGCCATTTCGCCACAACTTTGGAAGTATGCTTGGGGTCATTGTCCATTTGCGACCAAGCTTTAACTTCCTGACTGATGTCTTGAGATATTGCTTCAATATAACCACGTAATTTTTCACCCTCATGCCATCTATTTTGTGAAGCGCACCAGTCCCTCCTGCAGCAAAGCACCCCCACAACATGATGCTGCCACCCCCGTGCTTCACCGTTGGGATGGTGTTCTTCGGCTTGCAACTCTCCCCCTTTTTCCTCCAAACATAACGATGGTCATTATGGCCAAACAGTTCTATTTTTGTTTCATCAGACCAGAGGACATTTCTCCAAAAAGTACGATCTTTGCCCCCCTGTGCAGTTGCAAACCGTAGTCTGGCTTTTTTATGGCGATTTTGGAGCAGTGGCTTCTTCCTTGCTGAGCGGCCTTTCAGGTTATGTCGATATAGGACTCGTTTTACTGTGGATATAGATACTTATGTACCTGTTTCCTCCAGCATCTTCACGAGGTCCTTTGCTGTTGTTCTGGGATTGATTTGCACTTTTTGCACCAAAGTACAATCATCTCTAGGAGACAGAATGGGTCTCCTTCCTGAGCGGTATGACGCTGCGTGGTCCCATGGGGTTTATACTTGCATACAATTGTTTGTACAGATGAACGTGGTACCTTCAGGCGTTTGGAAATTGCTCCCAAGGATGAACCAGACTTGTGGAGGTCTATACATTTTTCTTTCTGGGGTCTTGGCTGATTTCTTTTGATTTTCCCATGATGTCAAGCAAAGAGGCACTGAGTTAGAAGGTAGGCCTTGAAATACATCCACAGGTACACCTCCAATTGACTCAAATGATGTCAATTAGCCTATCAGAAGCTTCTAAAGCCATGACATCATTTTCTGAAATTTTCCAAGCTGTTGAAAGGCACAGTCAACTTAGTGTATGTAAACTTCTGACCCACTGGAATTGTGACACAGTGAATTATAAGTGAAATAATCTGTAAACAATTGTTGGAAAAATTACTAGATGTCCTAACCGATTTGCGAAAACTATCATTTGTAAACAAGAAATTTGTGGAGTGGTTGAAAAACGAGTTTTATTGACACAAACCTAAATGTAAACTTCCTGACTTCAACTGTATCTTTACTTTTACTCAAATATGACACCGATAATAACGCACACTGTTGCGACAAAGAGAGAGAGGGGAAGGGAAAGGGAGGGATGGAGGGGAGATAAGGGGGAGAGGGAGGAGGGAGGGGGCAGAGAGGGACGGAGGGAGAGGGTGAGTCAGAGAAATCCCAAGAACATATTCCTCATAATTAATAAATGAACAATGTTACTGCAGCTAATCGATAGAGTTGTTAGAGGGAATTGATCGGGCTTGTGGTTTTTTGGAATCTCTATTTTGCGGGTACCATTCCCATCCAGGACAAAAGACTCTCCAGAGTACCATCTGACTGATAGACACTTAGTAGCTTGACCCCCCCGAACATAGAGAGGGGGGAGGGGGGAGACACAGAGAGAGAGAGAGAGAGAGAGAGAGAGAGAGAGTCTGAGATAGAGAGAGAGGGAGAGAGAGAGAGAGTGTGAGAGAGAGGGAGAGAGAGAGAGGGGGGGGTGGAGTGAGAGAGAGGGGGGAGAGAAATGGACAGAGAGAAAGAGAGACAGAGAGACAGAGAGAGGGAGAGAGAGCGAGAGAAAGAGAGAGAGGGAGAGAGAGAGAGAGACAGAGAGAGAGAAAGAGAGAGAGAGACAGAGAGAGAGAGAGAGAGAGAGGGAGAGAGACAGAGAGAGAGGGAGAGAGACAGAGAGAGAGACAGAGAGAGAGAGAGAGAGAGAGAGAGAGAGAGAGAGAGAGAGAGAGAGAGAGACAGAAAGGGAATAACAGAAGTCATTAATTATCATCAACGTTCGACTGACCTCCATTAAAGACAAGTCAACATCATATAGCCTTTCCCTCCCTCCCTCCCTCCCTCCCTTCCTCTCTCTCTCTCTCTCTCTTTCTCTCTCTCTCTCTCCCTCCCTCCCTGTGAGGAACTGTATTTTTCAGCACTGTGAAGTGAGAGAAAGAGATAAAAAATATTGAGAGGGAGATGAGATGTGAGAAATGATGTGGAGATGGACAGAGTGAGAGAGAACAAAGAACTGAGATAGAAGTTAGAGATAAACTTAGACACAGAGAGAGAGAGAGAGAGAGAGAGAGAGAGAGGGGGGGGGGTGGAGAGAGAGGGGGGAGAGAGAAATGGACAGAGCGAGAGAGAGAGAGAGAGAGAGAGAGAGAAAGAGAGAGAGAAAGAGAGAGAAATGGACAGAGAGAGAGAGAGAGAGAGAGAGAGGACACGACACAGACAGACTGTCATCAAGGTCAACCTGCCCATGGGTAGTGAGCCACAGCAATGAGATGTGACTGATAGCAGCTGTTCCTCAGCAGAGGTGTCCTGCTATGAAGCTCACTTCGGCTGGCACTCAGGGTTACCACCCCCTTTCCCACATTCTCCCCCCCGTTCCCCACCCCCCCTCTCCTCATGTCCCCTCTTCTCTCCTCCCCTTTCCTCTCCCCCATCCCCCCTCTCCTCCTGTCCCCTCTTCTCTCCCCCCCTTTCCTCTCCCCCATCCTCCCCTCTCCTCCTGTCCCCTCTTCTCTCCTCCCCTTTCCCCCCATCCCCCCCTCTCCTCCTATACCCTCTTCTCTCCTCCCCTTTCCTCTCCCCCGTCCCCCCTCTCCTCCTGTCCCATCTTCTCTCCTCCCCTTTCCTCTCCCCCATCCCCCCTCTCCTCCTGTCCCCTCTTCTCTCCTCCCCTTTCCTCTCCCCCATCCCCCCCTCTCCTCCTGTCCCCTCTTCTCTCCTCCCCTTTCCTCTCCCCCATCCCCCCTCTCCTCCTGTCCCCTCTTCTCTCCTCCCCTTTCCTCTCCCCATCCCCCCCTCTTCTCTCCTCCCCTTTCCTCTCCCCCCATCCCCCCCTCTCCTCCTATCCCCTCTTCTCTCCTCCCCTTTCCTCTCCCCCATCCACCCCTCTCCTTCCTTCTCCTCCCCTGGGGGACAGAGTGTCTCTGGGTTACCCCCCCCCCCCTCTCTTCCCCTCTTGGTCCCCATCTACACCAAAAGATAGGGAGGTGACATGACATGATCTGAAATGACAGGAAGCACTTGATCCCTGCCGCTTCCAAATGTCACCTCGTTCTCCTCCTCCTCCTCCCCCCTCTGGACAGATAGTGGGCTGCTATGACTGTCTAATAATGTTGGAAAATATAGAGTCATATACATACTACACTAACACACACACACACACACACACACACACACACACACACACACACACACACACACACACACACACACACACCACTCACAAACACACACACAAACCCACACATGCACAGCTAACCTTGTTGGGACACACAATTCAATCCCAGTCAAAATCTCTGTCTGTGTCTATAATACCAACATGTTTCAAGCAGACCACCATAGTCCCTGTGCTCTAGAACACTAAGGTAACCTGCCTAAATGACTACCGACCCGTAGCACTCACATCTGTAGCCATGAAGTGCTTTGAAAGGCTGGTCATGGCTCACATCAACACCATTATCCCAGAGACCCTAGACCCACTCCAATTTGCATACCGCCCTAACAGATCCACAGATGATGTGATCTCTATTGCACTCCACCCTGCCCTTTCCCACCTGGACAAAAGGAACACCTATGTGAGAATGCTATTCATTGACTACAGCTCAGTGTTCAACACCATAGTGCCCTCAAAGCTCATCACTAACCTAAGGACCCTGGGACTAAACACCTCCCTCTGCAACTGGATCCTGGACTTACTGGTGGGCCGCCCCCAGGTGGTAAGGATAGGTAACAACACATCTGCCACGCTGATCCTCAACACTGGAGCTCCCCAGGGGTGCGTGCTCAGTTCCCTCCTGTACTCCCTGTTCACTCATGACTGCATAGCCGACTCCAATACCATCATTAAGTTTGCAGATGACACAACAGTGGTAGGCCTGATCACCAACAACGACGAGACAGCCTATTGGGAGGAGGTCAGAGACCTGGAATAACAACCTATCCCTCAACGTAACCAAGACTAAGGAGATGATTGTGGACTACAGGAAAAGGAAGATCGAGCACGCCCCCATTCTCATCGACAGGGCTGTAGTGGAGCATGTTGTTGCAGGTTGTTCCTTGGTGTCCACATCACCAACGAACAATCATGGTCCAAACACACCAAGACAGTCATGAAGAGGGCAGGACAAAACCTCTTCCCCTCAGGAGACTGAAAAGATTTGGCATGGGTCCTAAGATCCTCAAAAGGTTTTACAGCTGCACCATCGAGAGCATCCTGACGGGTTGCATCACTTCCTGGTATGGCAACTGCTCTGCCTCCAACCGCAAGGCACTACAGAGGGTAGTGCGTACGACCCAGAACATCACGGGGGCCAAGCTTCCTGCCATCCAGGACCTCTATACCAGGCGGTGTCAGAGGAAGGCCCTAAAAAAATGTCAAGTACTCCAGCCACCCAAGTCATAGACTGTTCTCTCTACTACCACACGGCAAGCGGTACCGGAGCACCAAGTCTAGGACCAAGAGCCTTCTAAACAGCTTCAACCCCCAAGCCATAAGACTCCTGAGCATCTAATCAATGGCTACTCTCTCTAAATGGCCCACCCTCTCCTCTACTCTCTCTAAATGGCCCACCCTCTCTCCTCTACTCTCTCTAAATGGCCCTCTCTCTACTCTACTCTCTCTAAATGGCCCACCCTCTACTCTACTCTCTCTAAACGGCCCACCCTCTCCTCTACTCTCTCTAAATGGCCCACCCTCTCCTCTACTCTCTCTAAATGGCCCACCCTCTACTCTCTCTAAATGGCCCTCTCTCTACTCAACTCTCTCCAAATGGCCCTCTCTCTCCTCTCCTCTCTCCAAATGGCCCACCCTCTACTCTACTCTCTCTAAATGGCCCACCAGCTCCTCTCTCCAAATGGCCCACCCTCTCCTCTCCTCTCTCCAAATGGCCCACCCTCTCCTCTCTCCAAATGGCCCACCGGAAGAGAAGTGAGGGAGATATAGAAGAGGAAGGAGCGAGTTTCACTTTAGGAGAGAGCTTTAATCCCATTGCTCCACCTGTATGGCCAGTCTAGAATGAATTAAATAATGAATGGAATGAACATGGGATGAGCTCTGAGTGGCCTAGCTCAGGGAATTCTCCAAAGTGCTTTTAGACGGTATTAATCGTCTCGTCACCTCCAGATCCGTTTTTTTTATGTGCATTTCTGCTTGATGTGTTGGTGGATGAGCTTCGGGAGGGAGAACGTGTGATGTGATGGTTGATGTGCTTTAGGAGGGTGGACATGTGTTGTATTGGTTGATGTGCTTTAGGAGGGTGGACATGTGTTGTATTGGTTGATGTGCTTTAGGAGGGTGGACATGTGTTGTATTGGTTGATGTGCTTTAGGAGGGTGGACATGTGTTGTATTGGTTGATGTGCTTTAGGAGGGTGGACATGTGTTGTATTGGTTGATGTGCTTTAGGAGGGTGGACATGTGTTGTATTGGTTGATGTGCTTTAGGAGGGTGGACGTGTGTTGTATTGGTTGATGTGCTTTAGGAGGGTGGACGTGTGTTGTATTGGTTGATGTGCTTTAGGAGGGTGGACGTGTGTTGTATTGGTTGATGTGCTTTAGGAGGGTGGACGTGTGTTGTATTGGTTGATGTGCTTTAGGAGGGTGGACATGTGTTGTATTGGTTGATGTGCTTTAGGAGGGTGGACATGTGTTGTATTGGTTGATGTGCTTTAGGAGGGTGGACATGTGTTGTATTGGTTGATGTGCTTTAGGAGGGTGGACATGTGTTGTATTGGTTGATGTGCTTTAGGAGGGTGGACATGTGTTGTATTGGTTGATGTGCTTTAGGAGGGTGGACATGTGTTGTATTGGTTGATGTGCTTTAGGAGGGTGGACATGTGTTGTATTGGTTGATGTGCTTTAGGAGGGTGGACATGTGTTGTATTGGTTGATGTGCTTTAGAAGGGTGGACATGTGTTGTATTGGTTGATGTGCTTTAGGAGGGTGGACATGTGTTGTATTGGTTGATGTGCTTTAGGAGGGTGGACATGTGTTGTATTGGTTGATGTGCTTTAGAAGGGTGGACATGTGTTGTATTGGTTGATGTGCTTTAGGAGGGTGGACATGTGTTGTATTGGTTGATGTGCTTTAGAAGGGTGGACATGTGTTGTATTGGTTGATGTGCTTTAGGAGGGTGGACATGTGTTGTATTGGTTGATGTGCTTTAGGAGGGTGGACATGTGTTGTATTGGTTGATGTGCTTTAGGAGGGTGGACATGTGTTGTATTGGTTGATGTGCTTTAGGAGGGTGGACATGTGTTGTATTGGTTGATGTGCTTTAGGAGGGTGGACATGTGTTGTATTGGTTGATGTGCTTTAGAAGGGTGGACATGTGTTGTATTGGTTGATGTGCTTTAGGAGGGTGGACATGTGTTGTATTGGTTGATGTGCTTTAGGAGGGTGGACATGTGTTGTATTGGTTGATGTGCTTTAGGAGGGTGGACATGTGTTGTATTGGTTGATGTGCTTTAGAAGGGTGGACATGTGTTGTATTGGTTGATGTGCTTTAGGAGGGTGGACATGTGTTGTATTGGTTGATGTGCTTTAGGAGGGTGGACATGTGTTGTATTGGTTGATGTGCTTTAGGAGGGTGGACATGTGTTGTATTGGTTGATGTGCTTTAGGAGGGTGGACATGTGTTGTATTGGTTGATGTGCTTTAGGAGGGTGGACATGTGTTGTATTGGTTGATGTGCTTTAGGAGGGTGGACATAATTGAAAAAGTGTGTCCGCTGCCCTACACACCCAAGACCGACAGCGCAACAGGACCACTGTATAGACTGTTCAGGGTCCTAAGATGTCTTTCCCAGTGACAGGGGAAAATATATGAGCCCTCCAGGGCCTCCAGAGCCTCCAGGCCCTCCAGAGCCTCCAGGGCCTCCAGAGCCTCCAGGCCCTCCAGAGCCTTCAGGCCCTCCAGAGAGCTGGCTGCTGGACTGGGAAGCTTACTGCCTTCTTCTTAATCCCTGTCTGTGTCCCTCTGTGTCTTTATTCCCTCAGTGTCTCTGTTCCCTATTCCCTCTGTGTCTCTGTTCCCTATTCCCTCTGTGTCTCTGTTCCCTATTCCCTCTGTGTCCTATTCCCTATTCCCTCTGTGTCTCTATTCCCCTCTGTGTCTCTATTCCCCTCTGTGTCTCTATTCCCTCTGTGTCTCTATTCTCTATTCCCCTCTGTGTCTCTATTCCCCTCTGTGTCCCTATTCCCTCTGTGTCTCTATTCCCTCTGTGTCTCTATTCTCCTCTGTGTCTCTATTCCCTCTGTGTCCTATTCCCTATTCCCTCTGTGTCTCTATTCCCCTCTGTGTCTCTATTCCCCTCTGTGTCTCTATTCCCCTCGTGTCTCTATTCCCTCTGTCTCTATATTCTCCTCTGTGTCTCTATTCCCTCTGTGTCCTATTCCCTATTCCCTCTGTGTCTCTATTCCCATCTGTGTCTCTATTCCCTCTGTGTCTCTATTCTCCTCTGTGTCTCTATTCCCTCTGTGTCCTATTCCCTATTCCCTCTGTGTCTCTATTCCCCTCTGTGTCTCTATTCCCCTCTGTGTCTCTATTCCCTCTGTGTCTCTATTCCCTCTGTGTCTCTATTCCCCCTGTGTCTCATATTCCCTATTCCCTCTGTGTCTCTATTCCCTCTGTGTCTCTATTCTCCTCTGTGTCTCTATTCCCTCTGTGTCCTATTCCCTATTCCCTCTGTGTCTCTATTCCCTCTGTGTCTCTATTCCCCTCTGTGTCTCTATTCCCCCCTGTGTCTCTATTCCCCTTGTGTCTCTATTCCCTCTGTGTCTCTATTCTCCTCTGTGTCTCTATTCCCTCTGTGTCCTATTCCCTATTCCCTCTGTGTCTCTATTCCCATCTGTGTCTCTATTCCCTCTGTGTCTCTATTCTCCTCTGTGTCTCTATTCCCTCTGTGTCCTATTCCCTATTCCCTCTGTGTCTCTATTCCCCTCTGTGTCTCTATTCCCCTCTGTGTCTCTATTCCCTCTGTGTCTCTATTCCCTCTGTGTCTCTATTCCCTATTCCCTCTGTGTCTCTATTCCCTCTGTGTCTCTATTCCCTATTCCCTCTGTGTCTCTATTCCCTATTCCCTCTGTGTCTCTATTCCCCTCTGTGTCTCTATTCCCTATTCCCTCTGTGTCTCTATTCCCCGCTGTGTCTCTGTTCCCTCAGTGTCTCTATCCCTCTCTCCCTGTTCCTCAAATCAAATGGTATTTGTCACATACGCCGAATACAACAGGTGTAGTAGACCTTACAGTGAAATGCTGAATACAACAGGTGTAGTAGACCTTACAGTGAAAGGATGAATACAACAGGTGTAGGTAGACCTTACAGTGAAATGATGAATACAACAGGTGTAGTAGACCTTACAGTGAAATTATGAATACAACAGGTGTAGTAGACCTCACAGTGAAATGATGAATACAACAGGTGTAGTAGACCTTACAGTGAAATGATGAATACAACAGGTGTAGTAGACCTTACAGTGAAATGATGAATACAGCAGGTGTAGTTGACCTTACAGTGAAATGCTGAATACAACAGGTGTAGTAGACCTTACAGTGAAATCCTGAATACAACAGGTGTAGTAGACCTTACAGTGAAATGCTGAATACAACAGGTGTAGTAGACCTTACAGTGAAATGCTGAATACAACAGGTGTAGTAGACCTGATAGTGAAATGCTGAATACAACAGGTGTAGTAGACCTGATAGTGAAATGCTGAATACAACAGGTGTAGTAGACCCTACAGTGAAATGCTGAATACAACAGGTGTAGTAGACCTTACAGTGAAATGCTGAATACAACAGGTGTAGTAGACCTCACAGTGAAATGCTGAATACAACAGGTGTAGTAGACCTTACAGTAAAATGCCGAATACAACAGGTGTAGTAGACCTTACAGTGAAATGCTGAATACAACAGGTGTAGTAGACCTTACAGTGAAATGCTGAATACAACAGGTGTAGTAGACCTTACAGTGAAATGCTGAATACAACAGGTGTAGTAGACCTTACAGTGAAATGCTGAATACAACAGGTGTAGGTAAACCTTACAGTGAAATGTTGAATACAACAGGTGTAGGTAGACCTTACAGTGAAATGCTGAATACAACAGGTGTAGTAGACCTGACAGTGAAATGCTGAATACAACAGGTGTAGTAGACCTTACAGTGAAATGCTGAATACAACAGGTGTAGTAGACCTTACAGTGAAATGCTGAATACAACAGGTGTAGTAGACCTGACAGTGAAATGCTGAATACAACAGGTGTATCAGCAGGTGTAGTAGACCTTACAGTGAAATGCTGAATACAACAGGTGTAGGTAGACCTTACAGTGAAATGCTGAATACAACAGGTGTAGGTAGACCTTACAGTGAAATGCTGAATACAACAGGTGTAGTAGACCTGACAGTGAAATGCTGAATACAACAGGTGTAGTAGACCTGACAGTGAAATGCTGAATACAACAGGTGTAGGTAAACCTTACAGTGAAATGTTGAATACAACAGGTGTAGGTAGACCTTACAGTGAAATGCTGAATACAACAGGTGTAGTAGACCTGACAGTGAAATGCTGAATACAACAGGTGTAGTAGACCTTACAGTGAAATGCTGAATACAACAGGTGTAGTAGACCTGACAGTGAAATGCTGAATACAACAGGTGTAGTAGACCTGACAGTGAAATGCTGAATACAACAGGTGTAGGTAAACCTTACAGTGAAATGTTGAATACAACAGGTGTAGGTAGACCTTACAGTGAAATGTTGAATACAACAGGTGTAGTAGACCTCACAGTGAAATGCTGAATACAACAGGTGTAGTAGACCTGACAGTGAAATGCTGAATACAACAGGTGTAGTAGACCTTACAGTGAAATGCTGAATACAACAGGTGTAGTAGACCTGATAGTGAAATGCTGAATACAACAGGTGTAGTAGACCCTACAGTGAAATGCTGAATACAACAGGTGTAGTAGACCTTACAGTGAAATGCTGAATACAACAGGTGTAGTAGACCTCACAGTGAAATGCTGAATACAACAGGTGTAGTAGACCTTACAGTGAAATGCTGAATACAACAGGTGTAGTAGACCTTACAGTGAAATGCTGAATACAACAGGTGTAGCTTCTACACCTGCATTGCTTGCTGTTTGGGGTTTTAGGCTGGGTTTCTGTACAGCACTTTGAGATATCAGCTGATGTACGAAGGGCTATATAAATAAATTTGATTTGATTTGATTTGATTAGTAGACCTGACAGTGAAATGCTGAATACAACAGGTGTAGTAGACCTTACAGTGAAATGCTGAATACAACAGGTGTAGTAGACCTTACAGTAAAATGCCGAATACAACAGGTGTAGTAGACCTTACAGTGAAATGCTGAATACAACAGGTGTAGTAGACCTTACAGTGAAATGCTGAATACAACAGGTGTAGGTAAACCTTACAGTGAAATGTTGAATACAACAGGTGTAGGTAGACCTTACAGTGAAATGCTGAATACAACAGGTGTAGTAGACCTGACAGTGAAATGCTGAATACAACAGGTGTAGTAGACCTTACAGTGAAATGCTGAATACAACAGGTGTAGTAGACCTTACAGTGAAATGCTGAATACAACAGGTGTAGTAGACCTGACAGTGAAATGCTGAATACAACAGGTGTAGTAGACCTTACAGTGAAATGCTGAATACAACAGGTGTAGGTAGACCTTACAGTGAAATGCTGAATACAACAGGTGTAGGTAGACCTTACAGTGAAATGCTGAATACAACAGGTGTAGTAGACCTGACAGTGAAATGCTGAATACAACAGGTGTAGTAGACCTGACAGTGAAATGCTGAATACAACAGGTGTAGGTAAACCTTACAGTGAAATGTTGAATACAACAGGTGTAGGTAGACCTTACAGTGAAATGCTGAATACAACAGGTGTAGTAGACCTGACAGTGAAATGCTGAATACAACAGGTGTAGTAGACCTTACAGTGAAATGCTGAATACAACAGGTGTAGTAGACCTGACAGTGAAATGCTGAATACAACAGGTGTAGTAGACCTGACAGTGAAATGCTGAATACAACAGGTGTAGGTAAACCTTACAGTGAAATGTTGAATACAACAGGTGTAGGTAGACCTTACAGTGAAATGTTGAATACAACAGGTGTAGTAGACCTCACAGTGAAATGCTGAATACAACAGGTGTAGTAGACCTGACAGTGAAATGCTGAATACAACAGGTGTAGTAGACCTTACAGTGAAATGCTGAATACAACAGGTGTAGTAGACCTGATAGTGAAATGCTGAATACAACAGGTGTAGTAGACCCTACAGTGAAATGCTGAATACAACAGGTGTAGTAGACCTTACAGTGAAATGCTGAATACAACAGGTGTAGTAGACCTCACAGTGAAATGCTGAATACAACAGGTGTAGTAGACCTTACAGTAAAATGCCGAATACAACAGGTGTAGTAGACCTTACATTGAAATGATGAATACAACAGGTGTAGTACACCTTACAGTGAAATGCTGAATACAACAGGTGTAGTAGACCTGACAGTGAAATGCTGAATACAACAGGTGTAGTAGACCTTACAGTGAAATGCTGAATACAACAGGTGTAGTAGACCTTACAGTGAAATGCTGAATACAACAGGTGTAGTAGACCTGACAGTGAAATGCTGAATACAACAGGTGTAGTAGACCTTACAGTGAAATGCTGAATACAACAGGTGTAGTAGACCTTACAGTGAAATGCTGAATACAACAGGTGTAGTAGACCTGATAGTGAAATGCTGAATACAACAGGTGTAGTAGACCCTACAGTGAAATGCTGAATACAACAGGTGTAGTAGACCTTACAGTGAAATGCTGAATACAACAGGTGTAGTAGACCTCACAGTGAAATGCTGAATACAACAGGTGTAGTAGACCTTACAGTAAAATGCCGAATACAACAGGTGTAGTAGACCTTACAGTGAAATGCTGAATACAACAGGTGTAGTAGACCTTACAGTGAAATGCTGAATACAACAGGTGTAGGTAAACCTTACAGTGAAATGTTGAATACAACAGGTGTAGGTAGACCTTACAGTGAAATGCTGAATACAACAGGTGTAGTAGACCTGACAGTGAAATGCTGAATACAACAGGTGTAGTAGACCTTACAGTGAAATGCTGAATACAACAGGTGTAGTAGACCTTACAGTGAAATGCTGAATACAACAGGTGTAGTAGACCTGACAGTGAAATGCTGAATACAACAGGTGTAGTAGACCTTACAGTGAAATGCTGAATACAACAGGTGTAGGTAGACCTTACAGTGAAATGCTGAATACAACAGGTGTAGGTAGACCTTACAGTGAAATGCTGAATACAACAGGTGTAGTAGACCTGACAGTGAAATGCTGAATACAACAGGTGTAGTAGACCTGACAGTGAAATGCTGAATACAACAGGTGTAGGTAAACCTTACAGTGAAATGTTGAATACAACAGGTGTAGGTAGACCTTACAGTGAAATGCTGAATACAACAGGTGTAGTAGACCTGACAGTGAAATGCTGAATACAACAGGTGTAGTAGACCTTACAGTGAAATGCTGAATACAACAGGTGTAGTAGACCTGACAGTGAAATGCTGAATACAACAGGTGTAGTAGACCTGACAGTGAAATGCTGAATACAACAGGTGTAGGTAAACCTTACAGTGAAATGTTGAATACAACAGGTGTAGGTAGACCTTACAGTGAAATGTTGAATACAACAGGTGTAGTAGACCTCACAGTGAAATGCTGAATACAACAGGTGTAGTAGACCTGACAGTGAAATGCTGAATACAACAGGTGTAGTAGACCTTACAGTGAAATGCTGAATACAACAGGTGTAGTAGACCTGATAGTGAAATGCTGAATACAACAGGTGTAGTAGACCCTACAGTGAAATGCTGAATACAACAGGTGTAGTAGACCTTACAGTGAAATGCTGAATACAACAGGTGTAGTAGACCTCACAGTGAAATGCTGAATACAACAGGTGTAGTAGACCTTACAGTAAAATGCCGAATACAACAGGTGTAGTAGACCTTACATTGAAATGATGAATACAACAGGTGTAGTACACCTTACAGTGAAATGCTGAATACAACAGGTGTAGTAGACCTGACAGTGAAATGCTGAATACAACAGGTGTAGTAGACCTTACAGTGAAATGCTGAATACAACAGGTGTAGTAGACCTTACAGTGAAATGCTGAATACAACAGGTGTAGTAGACCTGACAGTGAAATGCTGAATACAACAGGTGTAGTAGACCTTACAGTGAAATGCTGAATACAACAGGTGTAGTAGACCTTACAGTGAAATGCTGAATACAACAGGTGTAGTAGACCTGATAGTGAAATGCTGAATACAACAGGTGTAGTAGACCCTACAGTGAAATGCTGAATACAACAGGTGTAGTAGACCTTACAGTGAAATGCTGAATACAACAGGTGTAGTAGACCTCACAGTGAAATGCTGAATACAACAGGTGTAGTAGACCTTACAGTAAAATGCCGAATACAACAGGTGTAGTAGACCTTACAGTGAAATGCTGAATACAACAGGTGTAGTAGACCTTACAGTGAAATGCTGAATACAACAGGTGTAGTAGACCTTACAGTGAAATGCTGAATACAACAGGTGTAGTAGACCTTACAGTGAAATGCTGAATACAACAGGTGTAGGTAAACCTTACAGTGAAATGTTGAATACAACAGGTGTAGGTAGACCTTACAGTGAAATGCTGAATACAACAGGTGTAGTAGACCTGACAGTGAAATGCTGAATACAACAGGTGTAGTAGACCTTACAGTGAAATGCTGAATACAACAGGTGTAGTAGACCTTACAGTGAAATGCTGAATACAACAGGTGTAGTAGACCTGACAGTGAAATGCTGAATACAACAGGTGTAGTAGACCTTACAGTGAAATGCTGAATACAACAGGTGTAGGTAGACCTTACAGTGAAATGCTGAATACAACAGGTGTAGGTAGACCTTACAGTGAAATGCTGAATACAACAGGTGTAGTAGACCTGACAGTGAAATGCTGAATACAACAGGTGTAGTAGACCTGACAGTGAAATGCTGAATACAACAGGTGTAGGTAAACCTTACAGTGAAATGTTGAATACAACAGGTGTAGGTAGACCTTACAGTGAAATGCTGAATACAACAGGTGTAGTAGACCTGACAGTGAAATGCTGAATACAACAGGTGTAGTAGACCTGACAGTGAAATGCTGAATACAACAGGTGTAGTAGACCTGACAGTGAAATGCTGAATACAACAGGTGTAGGTAAACCTTACAGTGAAATGTTGAATACAACAGGTGTAGGTAGACCTTACAGTGAAATGCTGAATACAACAGGTGTAGTAGACCTGACAGTGAAATGCTGAATACAACAGGTGTAGTAGACCTGACAGTGAAATGCTTACTTACAAGCCCTTAAACCAACAATGACATTTTAAGAAAAATAGAGTTAAGAAAATATTTACTAAATAAACTGAGGTAAAAAAACAAACATATAATGAATCAGCAAAATAACACAAGAAATGTACAATACAATAACGAGGATACAGTGACCTGGATTTCTGCATAATTTGTTCTTCAATCTTGATCTGATCTTGATCATCTAAGTCATAACAATCGACAAACACAGTGTGCTTAAACTAATAACACACACACATTATTGTATTTTTCTTGTCTATATTGAATAAATAATTTAAACATTCACAGTGTAGGTTGAAAAAATGATGTGAAACCCCCCCTAGGTTAACCTAACTACACAGAAACAATTTGACTTTTTTGAACACACCGTGTAAACATTCACAGTGCAGGGAAAAGTATGTGATTTCATGGATTTAATAACTGGTTGACCCTCCTTTGGCAGCTATAAACTCAACCAAATGTTTTCTGTAGTTGTGGATCAGATTTGCACAACGGTCAGGAGGAATTTTGGACCATTCCTCTTTACAAAGCTGTTTCAGTTCAACGATATTCTTGGTGTCTCTTGAGGTCATGCCACAGTATCTCAATCGGGTTGAGGTCAGGACTGACTTGGCCACTCCAGAAGGAGTATTTTCTTCTGTTGAAGCCATTCTGTTTATTTACTTCTGTGTTGTAGGTCGTTGTCCTGTTGCATCACCCAACTTTTTGTTGAACTTCAATTGGAGGACAGAGAGACTTACATTCTCCTGCAAAAATGGCTTGATAAACTTGGGAATTTATTTTTCCGTCAATGATAGCAAGCTGTCCAGGCCCTGAGGCAGCACAACAGCCCCAAACCATGATGCTCCCTCCACCATACTTTACAGTTGGGATGAGGTTTTGATGTTGCTGTCCTGGGCCTTTTTTTCCCTCCACACATAGTGTTGTGTGTTCTTTCCAAACAACTCAACTGTAGTTTCATCTGTCCACAGAGTATTCTGCCAGTAGCGTTGTGGAACATCCAGTTGTACTTTTGCGAACTTCAGATGTGCAGCAATGTTTTTTGGACAGCAGTGGCTTCTTCCGTGGTGTCCTCTCATGAACACCATTCTTGTTTAGTGTTTTACGTATCGTAGACTCGTCAACAGAGATGTTAGAATGTTCCAGAGATTTCTGTAAGTCTTCAGCTGACACTCTAGGATTCTTCTTAACCTCATTGAGCATTCTGCTCTGTGCTCTTACAGGCATCTTCGCAGGACAGCCACTCCTAGGGAGAGTAGCAACAGTGTTGAACTTTCTCCATTTATAGACAATTTGTCTTACCGTGGATGAACATCCAGGCTTTTCCAGTCAACAAGTCAACAATTCTTCTGAGATCTCTTTTGTTCGAGGCTCACATCAGGCAATGCTTCTTGTGAATAGCACGTTTTTTTTATAGGGCAAGGCAGCTCTAACCAACATCTCCAATCTCATCTCATTGATTGGACTCCAGGTTAACCTAGGGGGGGGGGTTCACATCATTCTTCCAACCTACACTGTGAATGTTTAAATTATTTATTCAATATAGATCTGAAAAATACATTAATAATGTGTGTGTAATTAGTTAAAGCACACTGTGTTTGTCTGTAACTGTGACTTAGATGAAGATCAGATCAGATCAAATTGGAAGAAATCCAGGCTACATACGTTTTCTTGCCACTGTATATACAGGGTGTTACGGTACAGAGTCAATGTGGAGGCTATATACAGGGTGTTACGGTACAGAGTCAATGTGGAGGCTATATACAGGGTATTACGGTACAGAGTCAATGTGGAGGCTATATACAGGGTGTTACGGTACAGAGTCAATGTGGAGGCTATATACAGGGTGTTACGGTACAGAGTCAATGTGGAGGCTATATACAGGGTATTACGGTACAGAGTCAATGTGGAGGCTATATACAGGGTGTTATGGTACAGAGTCAATGTGGAGGCTATATACAGGGTATTACGGTACAGAGTCAATGTGGAGGCTATATACAGGGTGTTACGGTACAGAGTCAATATGGAGGCTATATACAGGGGGTACCGGTACAGAGTCAATGTGGAGGCTATATACAGGGTGTTACGGTACAGAGTCAATGTGGAGGCTATATACAGGGTGTTACGGTACAGAGTCAATGTGGAGGCTATATACAGGGTATTACGGTACAGAGTCATTGTGGAGGCTATATACACGGTGTTACGGTACAGAGTCAATGTGGAGGCTATATACAGGGTGTTACGGTACAGAGTCAATGTGGAGGCTTATATACAGGGGGTACCGGTACAGAGTCAATGTGGAGGCTATATACAGGGGGTACCGGTACAGAGTCAATGTGGAGGCTATATACAGGGGGTACCGGTACAGAGTCAATGTGGAGGCTATATACAGGGTATTACGGTACAGAGTCAATGTGGAGGCTATATACAGGGTGTTACGGTACAGAGTCAATGTGGAGGCTATATACAGGGTGTTACGGTACAGAGTCAATGTGGAGGCTATATACAGGGTGTTACGGTACAGAGTCAATGTGGAGGCTATATACAGGGTATTACGGTACAGAGTCATTGTGGAGGCTATATACAGGGGGTACCGGTACCGAGTCAATGACAAGCCCTTACGATGCTCTCGCTCGCTCTCTCTCTCTCTCTCTCTCTCTCTCCAATTCAAGGGGCTTTATTGGCATGGGGAAACATATGTTAACATTGCCAAAGCAAGTGAAATAGATAATAAACAAAAGTGGAATAAACAACAAAAATGAACAGTAAACATTTACTCACAAAAGATTAGAGACATTTCAAATGTCATATTATGTTGTTATACAGTGTTGTAACAATGTGCAAATAATTAAAGTACACAAGGGAAAATAAATAAGCATAAATATGGGTTGTATTTACAATGGTGTTTGTTCTTCACTGGTGGCCCTTTTCTTGTGGCAACAGGTCACAAATATTGCTGCTGTGATGGCACACTGTGGTATTTCACCCAGTAGATATGGATGTTAATCAATGTTTGATTTGTTTTCTAATTCTTTGTGGGTCTCTGTAATCTGAGGGAAATCTGTGTCTCTAATATGGTCATACATTTGTCAGGTTAGGAAGTGCAGCTCAGTTTCCACCTCATTTTGTGGGCAGTGTGCACATAGCCTGTCTTCTCTTGAGAGCCTCGTCTGCCTACGGCGGCCTTTCTCAATTAGCAAGGCTATGCTCACTGAGTCTGTACATAGTCAAAGCTTTCCTTAAGTTTGGGTCACTCACTCAGTGGTCAGGTGTTCTGCCAAATTGCATTGATCTGACTTTTTGTTAATTCTTTCCAATGTGTCAAGTAATTATCTTTTTGTTTTCTCATGATTTGGTTGGGTCTAATTGTGTTGCTGTGTTGTTGTCCAGTCCACTAAGCAAGCTGGTCCTGGGGCTCTGTTCACAAACACAAACAGTCCGCCACAGAGCCCCAGGACCAGCTTGCTTAGGGGACTCTTCTCCAGGTTCATCTCTCTGTAGGTGATGGCTTTGTTATGGAAGGTTTGGGAATCGTTTATTTTTACGTGGTTGTAGAATTTAAAGTCTCTTTTCTGGATTTTGATAATGAGCATCAGCCTAATTTTTTTTAACCCCCTTTTTCTCCCCAATTATTAGTAGCTACTATCTTGTTTCATCGCTACAACTCCCGTACGGGCTCGGGAG
>NC_034196.2:43889849-43941463 GCF_002021735.2 Oncorhynchus kisutch | reverse complement strand
GAGAGCGAGAGAGAGAGAGAAAGTACAGCCCTGGTTCTCTCTCAGAGCCGTGGTGTCGAAACAGCGATCTCCATCACTGACGGGTTTCCCCTCAGGTAAGCAGGGGGGGGCACCATGGAGTAAGAGCGGGGGCTTTGATTCGCTGGGGTTCTCACACTGAAAGGCAGCAGTTGAAGAGGCAGCGTTAAGAGGGGGGGGGGGGGTGATGTCTTAAAGTATATCGCTAGTGCTTACTTTATAATTATAAATTCTGTTTCTCCAGAATAAAAGCTTAGTGTGGATTTAAGATAACTAAAAGATGTTAAGATAGGTTTAGACAGGGGGAGTTCAAGGAATTGAATCAAGGCGAGGGAAACATCTGCGTTTTGTTTCTTAAAACGTGGTAAAGCCAGAGGATAGGAGAAGCCTCAGTAGCACTGAGTCACTAACTATTCAAAAACCAGAAAGACAGAAGAACTCTTTACACTGAGCTGCTGATGAAAGGTGGAACAAACGTTCCTAGAGGAAGTAAAACAAAACTTTGAATGTTACATATTGATCAAACTTTACTTATGCAGCTAACTTTACGCATTTTATTTCTTCATCTTCTTTAAAGCCTTTCATCGTTCGATCGGGGGGGGGGGGGGGGGCGCACAAAACGCAAACCTGGATATTATTCTAATCATGTAACCCCCTCTTTGGTATTTTCAAGTGAAAGTTTCTTGTGGTAAGATTTTACTTATACTTTTCAGTTCTTCTCAAATTGTCCCACTTTCACCGAGTCGTTTTTTAAAAGTTTTTTTTCTGCAGAGCGTCAAACACAATTTCCTTTGGTGAAATTCCTCTATTTCGATCTCAAATAAATTTGTTTGATTTCCTTCCTTTTTTTTGTAAACCCCAGACAGGTTATGGTACATTGTTCCACATTATTGACTGTATAGATTAGTGAGTCTAAAATCCTGTCTGAAGACACCTCTATACTCACCCTTAGCAACCCTGTCTGGAGACACCTCTATACTCGCCCTTAGCAACCCTGTCTGGAGACACCTCTATACCCGCCCTTAACAACCCTGTCTGGAGACACCTCTATACCCGCCCTTAACAACCCTGTCTGGAGACACCTCTATACTCGCCCTTAGCAACCCTGTCTGGAGACACCTCTATACTCGCCCTTAGCAACCCTGTCTGGAGACACCTCTATACTCGCCCTTAGCAACCCTGTCTGGAGACACCTCTATACTCGCCCTTAGCAACCCTGTCTGGAGACACCTCTATACTCGCCCTTAGCAACCCTGTCTGGAGACACCTCTATACTCGCCCTTAGCAACCCTGTCTGGAGACACCTCTATACTCGCCCTTAGCAACCCTGTCTGGAGACACCTCTATACTCGCCCTTAGCAACCCTGTCTGGAGAAACCTCTATACTCGCCCTTAGCAACCCTGTCTGGAGACACCTCTATACTACTCACCCTTAGCAACCCTGTCTGGAGACACCTCTATACTCGCCCTTAGCAACCCTGGCTGGAGACACCTCTATACTCGCCCTTAGCAACCCTGTCTGGAGACACCTCTATACTCGCCCTTAACAACCCTGTCTGAAGACAGATTGGGTTGTAAGGGAGTCCCATAGGGCGGCCGTACAATTGGCCCAGCGTTGTCCGGGTTAGGTTTCGGCCAGGGTAAGAACTTGTTCTTAACCGACTTGCCTAGTTAAAAGGTTAAATAAAATACTAAATATTTATGAGCTGGGTTGGTCAGGACCCTGGAAAACAGGGTCATTTTTATAGAGTGAGGTATCCTAATAGTAGTCGATTGGTTGCTTGCAGTCATAGACTGACTTTCAAATTAGGAGGAGTGGGCTCTGCTATCCAATCAAATAAAGCCGTTGCTTTCCTGTGTCCAGGGAGCCAATAAGAGTCGTGCTAGGAGGAGTGGGCTCCGCTATCCAATCAAATAAAGCCATTGCTTTCCTGTGTCCAGGGAGCCAATAAGAGTTGTGTTAGGAGGAGTGGGCTCTGCTATCCAATCAAATAAAGCCATTGCTTTCCTGTGTCCAGGGAGCCAATAAGAGTCGTGTTAGGAGGAGTGGGCTGTGCTATCCAATCAAATCCAATAATTTTGTATCACATGCTTCGTAGACAACAGGAATCACTTAAGTTAACGGGTCCTTTTTCCAACGATGCAGAGTTAAAGATTTTTTTTTTTTTTAAAGAAAGAAAAATCTATAAAAAAAAAAAAAAAGTGAATAATGACACAAGGAATAAATTACACAGTGAATAACAGGTGACAATAAGGAGTAGGGTCGGGGGGGGGGGGGGGTGGGTAGGAGTCAATGCTTCATGTTTTATAAAAGATGACCACAACCCTCTGATCATCACAGGCATCATCAGAGGCCCTTTTGATGTTCCCATGTCAATACACATTTCAATTCATATCATTAGTAAATGATCACAGTGTTTTAGTTGGGTGCCAACCATTGATCTGCTCTCTACCGATCAACCTTGTCTCCTTTGATAACATAAATCTCCAAACAATCAGAGAATAAGGTTTACTGAACAGGAATAGAAGATATGGCAAATTAGATCGGTGAAATCTAGTGCCGAATTAATGTTCTCTACTCTCTCTTGCAAATAATGGATGACTAAGACAATATGTGGTAATGTCTCAACATTTTCACAAGAGGATTCAGGGGGGGGGGGGGGGGGGGAGAACAACAACAACAACAACATTGTCTTAGGTCAGATAGCCCATGATTCCACCTGTCGGTTGAGGGATGAGCGTGGCGTAGGAAGACGATGAGGGAAATCAGCTGAAACAATTGTATTGTAATAAACAGCTGTTCTACCTAGAGTAGAGTACAGCAGAGTAGAGTAGAGTACAGCAGAGGACATTAGAGTAGAGTACAGTAGAGTAGAGTACAGTAGAGGACAGTAGAGTAGAGTACAGCAGAGGACAGTAGAGTAGAGTAGAGGACAGTAGAGTAGAGTACAGCAGAGGACAGTAGAGTAGAGTAGAGTACAGTACAGTAGAGGACAGTAGAGGACAGTAGAGTAGAGTACAGTACAGTAGAGGACAGTACAGTACAGTAGAGGACAGTAGAGTACAGTACAGTAGAGGACAGTAGAGGACAGTAGAGTACAGTAGAGGACAGTAGAGTACAGTAGAGGACAGTAGAGTAGAGGACAGTAGAGTACAGGACAGTAGAGGACAGTAGAGTAGAGTAGAGTAGAGTACAGCAGAGGACATTAGAGTAGAGTAGAGTACAGTAGAGTAGAGTATGGTAGAGTAGAGTACAGCAGAGGACAGTAGAGTAGAGTAGAGTACAGTCGAAGACAGTAGAGGACAGTAGAGTATTGTACAGTAGAGGACAGTAGAGTAGAGGACAGTAGAGTACGGTAGAGGACAGTACAGCAGAGGACAGTAGAGTAGAGTACAGTAGAGGACAGTAGAGTAGAGTACAGCAGAGGACAGTAGAGTACAGTACAGTAGAGGACAGTAGAGGACAGTAGAGGACAGTAGAGTAGAGTACAGCAGAGGACAGTAGAGTAGAGGACAGTAGAGTACAGAAGAGGACAGTAGAGGACAGTAGAGTACAGTAGAGTAGAGTACGGTTAGAGTAGAGTACAGCAGAGTACGGTAGAGTAGAGTACAGCAGAGGACAGTAGAGTAGAGTAGAGTACAGTCGAGGACAGTAGAGGACAGTAGAGTATTGTACAGTAGAGGACAGTAGAGTACAGTAGAGTAGAGTGCAGCAGAGGACAGTAGAGTAGAGGACAGTAGAGTACAGAAGAGGACAGTAGAGGACAGTAGAGTACAGTAGAGTAGAGTACAGCAGAGGACAGTAGAGTAGAGGACAGTAGAGTACAGAAGAGGACAGTAGAGGACAGTAGAGTACAGTAGAGGACAGTAGAGTACAGTACAGCAGAGGACGGTACAGTAGAGTAGAGGACAGTACAGTAGAGGACAGTACAGTAGAGGACAGTAGAGTACAGTAGAGGACAGTAGAGTACAGTACAGCAGAGGACGGTACAGTAGAGTAGAGTAGAGGACAGTACAGTAGAGGACAGTACAGTAGAGGACAGTAGAGTACAGTAGAGGACAGTAAAGTACAGTACAGCAGAGGACGGTACAGTAGAGGACAGTAGAGTAGAGGACAGTAGAGTACAGAAGAGGACAGTAGAGGACAGTAGAGGACAGTAGAGGACAGTAGAGTACAGTACAGCAGAGGACAGTAGAGTACAGTACAGCAGAGGACGGTACAGTAGAGGACAGTACAGTAGAGGACAGTAGAGGACAGTAGAGCAGAGGACGGTACAGTAGAGTAGAGGACAGTACAGTAGAGGACAGTAGAGGACAGTACAGCAGAGGACGGTACAGTAGAGTAGAGGACAGTACAGTAGAGGACAGTACAGCAGAGGACAGTAGAGCACAGTAGAGTACGGTAGAGGACAGTACAGTAGAGGACAGTAGAGTGCAGTAGAGTACAGTAGAGTACAGTAGAGGACAGTACAGTAGAGGACAGTACAGTAAAGGACGGCAGAGGACAGTACAGCAGAGGACAGTAGAGTAGAGTAGAGGACAGTAGAGGACAGTAGAGTAGAGGACAGTAGAGTAGAGTAGAGGACAGTACAGTAGAGTAGAGTAGAGGACAGTAGAGGACAGTAGAGTAAAGGACAGTACAGTAGAGTACAGTAGAGTAGAGGACAGTAGAGTACAGTAGAGTAGAGGACAGTAGAGTAGAGGACAGTAGAGTAGAGTAAAGGACAGTACAGTAGAGTACAGTAGAGTAGAGTACAGTAGAGTAGAGGACAGTAAAGTACAGTAGAGTAGAGTAGAGTACAGTACAGTAGAGTACAGTAGAGTACAGTAGAGTAGAGTACAGTACAGTAGAGGACAGTAGAGTACAGTAGAGGACAGTAGAGTAGAGGACAGTAAAGTACAGTAGAGTAGAGTACAGTACAGTACAGTACAGTACAGTACAGTACAGTAGAGTACAGTACAGTAGAGTACAGTAGAGTACAGTAGAGTACAGAGCAGCTGTAGACAGGACGGTTAAACGGTTAAATATGTACCCACTCTCTATGTCGCAGCCTCGACCAGCCTGCTTCTCCTCCATTCTCTCTCTCCCTGACGTGGACAAATGACCAGGGCCCAAATCTACCCCTACTCTGCCTCGTCAGCAGAATCACCTCGCCAACCTGTCAGGCACTTTGCTGTTCCACAGACTGTCCCTCATTCTCTTGTTAAGAAACCATGGACGCCATGGAAACAAAGAGACAGGGGATGGAGGAAGGAGGGATATGATGGAGGAACCGTAGTTAGGGTTAACCAGCATGCATTGTGCTGTAGATGGAGAGCGATGAAACCTAGCTCTGTTGATGTCTGGATGCAACTAGATTGTAAATAACTTTACCTAGACCAGCTGCTTCCAAATACATAATTTGCCTGAAATACATTTAAGTTAATGTAATAACATCTACATGTAACATTGTCCAGGTTTGTCAAAGAGAGGAACCCGCCAGACAGCTAGCAGAGAGGAACCAGCCAGACAGCAGAGAGGAACCAGCCAGACAGCAGAGAGGAACCAGCCAGACAGCAGAGAGGAAACAGCCAGACAGCAGAGAGGAACCAGCCAGACAGCAGAGAGGAAACAGCCAGACAGCAGAGAGGAACCAGCCAGCTAGCAGAGAGGAACCAGCCAGACAACAGAGAGGAACCAGCCAGAGAGCAGAGAGGAACCAGCCAGACAGCAGAGAGGAACCAGCCAGACAACAGAGAGGAACCAGCCAGCTAGCAGAGAGGAACCAGCCAGACAGCAGAGAGGAACCAGCCAGACAACAGAGAGGAACCAGCCAGCTAGCAGAGAGGAACCAGCCAGACAGCAGAGAGGAAACAGCCAGACAGCAGAGAGGAACCAGCCAGACAGCAGAGAGGAACCAGCCAGACAACAGAGAGGAACCAGCCAGCTAGCAGAGAGGAACCAGCCAGACAGCAGAGAGTAACCAGCCAGACAACAGAGAGGAACCAGCCAGCTAGCAGAGAGGAACCAGCCAGACAACAGGGAGGAACCAGCCAGCTAGCAGAGAGGAACCAGCCAGACAGTAGAGAGGAAACAGCCAGACAGCAGAGAGGAACCAGCCAGACAACAGAGAGGAACCAGCCAGCTAGCAGAGAGGAAACAGCCAGCCAGACAGCAGAGAGGAACCAGCCAGCCAGACAGCAGAGAGGAACCAGCCAGACAGCTAGCAGAGAGGAACCAGCCAGCCAGACAGCAGAGAGGAACCAGTCAGACAGCAGAGAGGGACCAGCCAGACAGACAGCAGAGAGGGACCAGCCAGACAAACAGCAGAGAGGTACCATCCAGACAGACAGCAGAGAGGAACCAGCCAGCCAGCTAGCAGAGAGGTACCAGCCAGCCAGCTAGCAGAGAGGAACCAGCCAGCCAGCTAGCAGAGAGGAACCAGCCAGACAAACAGCAGAGAGGTACCATCCAGACAGACAGCAGAGAGGAACCAGCCAGCCAGCTAGCAGAGAGGAACCAGCCAGGAAGACAGCAGGGAGGAACCAGCCAGCCAGACAGCAGAAAGGAACCAGACAGACAGACAGCAGAGGGGAACCAGCCAGACAAACAGCAGAGAGGAACCAGCCAGACAAACAGCAGAGAGGAACCAGCCAGCCAGCAGAGAGGAACCAGCCAGCCAGCCAGCAGAGAGGAACCAGCCAGCCAGACAGCAGAGAGGAACCAGACAGACAGCAGAGAGGAACCAGCCAGACAGCAGAGAGGAACCAGCAAGCCAGACAGCAGAGAGGAACCAGCCAGCCAGACAGCAGAGAGGAACCAGACAGACAGACAGCAGAGAGGAACCAGCCAGCTAGCAGAGAGGAACCAGCCAGCCAGACAGCAGAGAGGGACCAGCCAGCTAGCTAGCAGAGAGGAACCAGCCAGCCAGACAGCAGAGAGGAACCAGCCAGACAGCAGAGAGGAACCAGCCAGACAGACAGCAGAGAGGAACCAGCCAGCTAGCAGAGAGGAACCAGCCAGCCAGACAGCAGAGAGGGACCAGCCAGCCAGACAGCAGAGAGGAACCAGCCAGACAGCAGAGAGGGACCAGCCAGCCAGATATCAGAGAGGAACCAGCCAGCCAGCTAGAAGAGAGGAACCAGCCAGCCAGACAGCAGAGAGGAACCAGCCAGACAGCAGAGAGGAACCAGCCAGACAGACAGCAGAGAGGAACCAGCCAGCTAGCAGAGAGGAACCAGCCAGCCAGACAGCAGAGAGGGACCAGCCAGCCAGACAGCAGAGAGGAACCAGCCAGACAGCAGAGAGGGACCAGCCAGCCAGATATCAGAGAGGAACCAGCCAGCCAGCTAGAAGAGAGGGACCAGCCAGCCAGACAGCAGAGAGGAACCAGCCAGACAGCAGAGAGGGACCAGCCAGCCAGATATCAGAGAGGAACCAGCCAGCCAGCTAGAAGAGAGGAACCAGCCAGCCAGACAGCAGAGAGGAACCAGCCAGACAGCAGAGAGGAACCAGCCAGACAGACAGCAGAGAGGAACCAGCCAGCTAGCAGAGAGGAACCAGCCAGCCAGACAGCAGAGAGGGACCAGCCAGCCAGACAGCAGAGAGGAACCAGCCAGACAGCAGAGAGGGACCAGCCAGCCAGATATCAGAGAGGAACCAGCCAGCCAGCTAGAAGAGAGGGACCAGCCAGCCAGACAGCAGAGAGGAACCAGCCAGACAGCAGAGAGGAACCAGCCAGCCAGAAAGCAGAGAGGAACCAGCCAGCGAACATAGAGGAACCAGCCAGCCAGCCAGCGAACATAGAGGAACCAGCCAGCCAGCCAGCGAACATAGAGGAACCAGCCAGCCAGCCAGCGAACATAGAGGAACCAGATAGCCAGCAAACATAGAGGAACCAGCCAGCCAGCCAGCGAACATAGAGGAACCAGCCAGCCAGCCAGCGAACATAGAGGAACCAGCCAGCCAGCAAACATAGAGGAACCAGCCAGCCAGCCAGCGAACATAGAGGAACCAGCCAGCCAGCAAACATAGAGGAACCAGCCAGCCAGCCTGCGAACATAGAGGAACCAGCCAGCCAGCTAGCAGAGAGTAACCAGCCAGACAAACAGCAGAGAGGTACCATCCAGACAGACAGCAGAGAGGAACCAGCCAGCCAGCTAGCAGAGAGGAACCAGCCAGGAAGACAGCAGGGAGGAACCAGCCAGCCAGACAGCAGAAAGGAACCAGACAGACAGACAGCAGAGGGGAACCAGCCAGACAAACAGCAGAGAGGAACCAGCCAGACAAACAGCAGAGAGGAACCAGCCAGCCAGCAGAGAGGAACCAGCCAGCCAGCCAGCAGAGAGGAACCAGCCAGCCAGACAGCAGAGAGGAACCAGACAGACAGCAGAGAGGAACCAGCCAGACAGCAGAGAGGAACCAGCAAGCCAGACAGCAGAGAGGAACCAGCCAGCCAGACAGCAGAGAGGAACCAGACAGACAGACAGCAGAGAGGAACCAGCCAGCTAGCAGAGAGGAACCAGCCAGCCAGACAGCAGAGAGGGACCAGCCAGCTAGCTAGCAGAGAGGAACCAGCCAGCCAGACAGCAGAGAGGAACCAGCCAGACAGCAGAGAGGAACCAGCCAGACAGACAGCAGAGAGGAACCAGCCAGCTAGCAGAGAGGAACCAGCCAGCCAGACAGCAGAGAGGGACCAGCCAGCCAGATATCAGAGAGGAACCAGCCAGCCAGCTAGAAGAGAGGGACCAGCCAGCCAGATATCAGAGAGGAACCAGCCAGCCAGCTAGAAGAGAGGGACCAGCCAGCCAGACAGCAGAGAGGAACCAGCCAGACAGCAGAGAGTGACCAGCCAGCCAGAAAGCAGAGAGGAACCAGCCAGCGAACATAGAGGAACCAGGCAGCCAGGAAACATAGAGGAACCAGCCAGCCAGCCAGCGAACATAGAGGAACCAGCCAGCCAGCCAGCCAGCCAGCGAACATAGAGGAACCAGCCAGCCAGCCAGCGAACATAGAGGAACCAGGCAGCCAGCAAACATAGAGGAACCAGCCAGCCAGCCAGCGAACATAGAGGAAACAGCCAACCAGCCAGCGAACATAGAGGAACCAGCCAACCAGCCAGCAAACATAGAGGAACCAGCCAGCCAGCCAGCAAACATAGAGGAACCAGCCAGCCAGCTAGCAAAGAGGAATACTTCAGGCTTCTGACACTCAATCGACACCACACCTTTCAACAGGTGTTGTGACAAGGTAAAAAAAAAAGCTGTACATCTGCCTGGTTCCTCTATGTTCGCTGGCTGGCTGGCTGGCTGGTTCCTCTATGTTCGCTGGCTGGCTGGCTGGTTCCTCTATGTTCGCTGGCTGGCTGGCTGGTTCCTCTATGTTCGCTGGCTGGCTGGCTGGTTCCTCTATGTTCGCTGGCTGGCTGGCTGGTTCCTCTATGTTCGCTGGCTGGTTCCTCTCTGCTTTCTGGCTGGCTGGTCACTCTCTGCTGTCTGGCTGGTTCCTCTCTGCTGTCTGGCTGGCTGGTCCCTCTCTTCTAGCTGGCTGGCTGGTTCCTCTCTGATATCTGGCTGGCTGGTCCCTCTCTGCTGTCTGGCTGGCTGGTCCCTCTCTGCTGTCTGGCTGGCTGGTTCCTCTCTGCTAGCTGGCTGGTTCCTCTCTGCTGTCTGTCTGGCACACACACACACACACACACACACACACACACACACACACACACACACACACACACTCGGAAGCGGGCACAGAGACACACACTTACGGACCCCTAAAGAACAGCATTGGAATAGATGTTTGAATGTGTTGATGTTTCCTCCCTCCTCCGTTCATACCATTATAACACCACAGGGGAAACATAAACACAGCTCCACAAGTCACTACTTTAAAATGCAGATATGGACCTCGTCTCGCAGACACACAGACACTCGCAAACGGAAGCCTGATGACTCTGAGGACACCAACGGAAGAGAAAGGGAGGCAGACCCTTCAGTAGCACCACTTTAGTGCCCCGCAGACCCAACCCAGCCCAGACCCAACCCAACCCAGCCCAGCCCCCCCCCCCCCCCCCCCCCCCCCCCAGGCCCCAAGACTCCAGACTTCCATTAGCTAGGTGCTGCTACAAGCACACAAGAAAATTCGCCTTAAATCTCGTGGTGATTTCCTGCAGCAGCTCACGTTTGATGACTTCAATAATTGAGAGGACGGTTGAGTAAATGGACAGGCATTGGCAACTGTGCAGACACACTTACAGGCATGTATCAAATCAAATCAAATGTTATCTGTCACATGCGCCAAATACAACAGGTGTTGTGACAAGGTAAAAAAAAAAAAGCTGTACATCTATGGTGCAAGCATCGTTAGCTTACAAAACAAGGATGATTGATTAATAAAAGTGTCAATGAATTTGTCAATCAAAAAATATCTTACAGTTGTAGATGCCACCCATCGTATGTGCTCGTTCTTCAGCCTCTTCGGGATACACTGGGAACATTCATTACAATGGTATTATCTACGGGGCCTTCAGAAAGTATTCATAACCTGACAGTCAAATGCTTACCTACAGAGTCAATGTGGAGGCTATATACAGGGGGTACCAGTACAGAGTCAATGTGGAGGCTATATACAGGGGGTACCAGTACAGAGTCAATGTGGAGGCTATATACAGGGGGTACCGGTACAGAGTCAATGTGGAGGCTATATACAGGGTGTTACGGTACAGAGTCAATGTGGAGGCTATATACAGGGGGTACCAGTACAGAGTCAATGTGGAGGCTATATACAGGGGGTACCAGTACAGAGTCAATGTGGAGGCTATATACAGGGTGTTACGGTACAGAGTCAATGTGGAGGCTATATGCAGGGTGTTACGGTACAGAGTCAATGTGGAGGCTATATACAGGGTGTTACGGTACAGAGTCAATGTGGAGGCTATATACAGGGGGTACCGGTACAGAGACAATGTGGAGGCTATATACAGGGGGTTACGGTATAGAGTCAATGTGGAGGCTATATACAGGGTGTTACGGTACAGAGTCAATGTGGAGGCTATATACAGGGTGTTACGGTACAGAGTCAATGTGGAGGCTATATGCAGGGTGTTACGGTACAGAGTCAATGTGGAGGCTATATACAGGGTATTACGGTACAGAGTCAATGTGGAGACTATATACAGGGGGTACCAGTACAGAGTCAATGTGGAGGCTATATACAGGGGGTACCGGTACAGAGACAATGTGGAGGCTATATACAGGGGGTTACGGTATAGAGTCAATGTGGAGGCTATATACAGGGTGTTACGGTACAGAGTCAATGTGGAGGCTATATACAGGGTGTTACGGTACAGAGTCAATGTGGAGGCTATATGCAGGGTGTTACGGTACAGAGTCAATGTGGAGGCTATATACAGGGTATTACGGTACAGAGTCAATGTGGAGGCTATATACAGGGTGTTACGGTACAGAGTCAATGTGGAGGCTATATACAGGGGGTACCGGTACAGAGACAATGTGGAGGCTATATACAGAGGGTTACGGTATAGAGTCAATGTGGAGGCTATATACAGGGTGTTACGGTACAGAGTCAATGTGGAGGCTATATACAGGGTGTTACGGTACAGAGTCAATGTGGAGGCTATATGCAGGGTGTTACGGTACAGAGTCAATGTGGAGGCTATATACAGGGTATTACGGTACAGAGTCAATGTGGAGGCTATATACAGGGGGTACCAGTACAGAGTCAATGTGGAGGCTATATACAGGGGGTACCGGTACAGAGTCAATGTGGAGACTATATACAGGGTGTTACGGTACAGAGTCAATGTGGAGGCTATATACAGGGTGTTACGGTACAGAGTCAATGTGGAGGCTATATACAGGGGGTTACGGTATAGAGTCAATGTGGAGGCTATATACAGGGTGTTACGGTACAGAGTCAATGTGGAGGCTATATACAGGGGGTACCGGTACAGAGACAATGTGGAGACTATATACAAGGGTACAGGTACAGAGTCAATGTGGAGACTATATACAAGGGGTACAGAGGTACAGAGTCAAAGTGCGCGAACTACCAACATGTTTCAAGCAGACCATCATAGTCTCTGTGCCCAAGACCACAAAGGCATCCTGTCTAAATGACTACAGACCCGTAGTACTCACGTCTGTAGCCATGAAGTGCTTTGAAAGGCTGGTCATGGCTCACATCAACACCATTATCCCAGAGACCCTAGACCCACTCTAATTTGCATATCCACAGATGATGCCATCTCTATTGCACTCCACACTGCCCTTTCCCACCTGGACAAAAGGAACACCTGTGTGAGAATGCTGTTCATTGACTACAGCTCAGCGTTCAATACCATAGTGTCTACAAAGCTCATCACTAAGCTAAGGAACCTGGGACTAAACACCTCCCTCTGCAACTGGATCCTGGACTTCCTGACGGGCCACCCCCAGGTGGTAAGGATAGGTGACAACACATCTGCCACGCTGATCCTCAATACGGGGGGCCTCTCAGTGGTGCGTGCTCAGCCCCCTCCTATATTCCCTGTTCACTCATGATTGCATGGTAGGCACGACTTCAAATCAAATTTATTTATATAGCCCTTCTTACATACATCAGCTGATCTATCAAAGTGCTGTACAGAAACCCAGCCTAAAACCCCAAACAATTTAGGTGTAGAAGCAACACCATCATTAAGTTTGCTGATGACACAACAGGGGTAGGCCTGATCACCGACAACGACGAGACCTGGCAAGCTTCCTGCCATCCAAGATCTCTATACCAGGCGTCAGAGAAAATAACAAAAAATTGTCAAAGACTCCAGCCACCCCCCCTCCCCTCTTTTACACTGCTGTTACTCTCTGTTATTATCTTCGCATAGTTACCTCAATTACCAGGTTACCTTTGTGTTCTTGGGCACATGGAGTATGGTGGTCTGCTTGAAACATGTTGGTATTACAGACTCAGACAGGGAAAGGTTGAAAATATCAGTGAAGACACTTGCCAGTTGGTCAGCACATGCTAGGAGTACACGTCCTGGTAATCCGTCTGGCCCTGCGGCCATATGAATGTTGACCTGTTTAAAGGTCTTACTCACATCGGCTGTGGAGAGCGTGATCACACAGCCTTCCGAAACAACTGGTGCTCTCATGCATGTTTCAGTGATATTTGCCTATATATTATTTCACTGGGCAGCTCTCGGCTGTGCTTCCCTTTGTAGTCTGTAATAGTTTGCAAGCCCTGCCACATCTGATGAGCGTCAGAGCCGGTGTGGTACGACTCGATCTTAGTCCTGTATTGACGCTTTGCCTGTTTGATGGTTCGTCGGAGGGCATAGCGGGATTTCTAATAAGCTTATGGGTTAGAGTCCCGCTCCTTGAAAGTGTCAGCTCTACCCTTTAGTGCAGATGTTGCCTGTAATCCATGGCTTCTGGTTGGGGTATGTACGTACAGTCACTGTGGGGACGACGTCATCGATGCCCTTATTGATGAAGCCAGTGACTGATGTGGTGTACTCCTCAATGCCATCTGAAAACCCTCGGGACATGTTCCAGTCTGCAAAACATTTCTGTAGCTTAGCAACTGCGTCATCTGACCACTTCGGGAGAATCCCGGAACATATGCCCCACTGGAGAGCAACACATGATCTATAGAATAATATCACGTGCTGAAGTGTTAAAGGAATCCGCAGCTGAGCTGGACAGCTGCACATCACATTTTCAGAAAGATTTGCAAGTGCAGAAACAGGCAAAAGATATATATACTTAGGTGAGCTTGATCGAGATGAATGACAGAAACGACCCATTACTGTTGTGCTTATAGGAGAGACTAGCTTGGAGTCGTAGCTTGGGTCTATGTAGATCTGGTGCTGAGCTGTAGCTTGGAGCTGTAGCTTGGAGCCGTAGCTTGGGTCTATGTAGATCTGGTGCTGAGCCGTAGCTTGGAGTCGTAGCTTGGGTCTATGTAGATCTGGTACTGAGCCGTAGCTTGGAGTCGTAGCTTGGGTCTATGTAGATCTGGTGCTGAGCCGTAGCTTGGAGCTGTAGCTTGGAGCCGTAGCTTGGGTCTATGTAGATCTGGTGCTGAGCTGTAGCTTGGAGCTGTAGCTTGGAGCCGTAGCTTGGGTCTATGTAGATCTGGTGCTGAGCCGTAGCTTGGAGCTGTAGCTTGGAGCCGTAGCTTGGGTCTATGTAGATCTGGTGCTGAGCCGTAGCTTGGAGCTGTAGCTTGGAGCCGTAGCTTGGGTCTATGTAGATCTGGTGCTGAGCCGTAGCTTGGAGCTGTAGCTTGGAGCCGTAGCTTGGGTCTATGTAGATCTGGTGCTGAGCCGTAGCTTGGGGTCGTAGCTTGGGTCTATGTAGATCTGGTGCTGAGCCGTAGCTTGGAGCCGTAGCTTGGGTCTATGTATCTCTGTGTTTCCTGTCTCTCTGTACCAGTGTATTTATCCCTGTGTTTCCTGTCTCTCTGTACCAGTGTATTTATCCCTGTGTTTCCTGTCTCTCTGTACCAGTGTATGTATCCCTGTGTTTCCTGTCTCTCTGTACCAGTGTATTTATCCCTGTGTTTCCTGTCTCTCTGTACCAGTGTATGTATCTCTGTGTTTCCTGTCTCTCTGTACCAGTGTATTTATCCCTGTGTTTCCTGTCTCTCTGTACCAGTGTATTTATCCCTGTGTTTCCCATCTCTTTGTACCAGTGTATTTATCCCTGTGTTTCCTGTCTCTCTGTACCAGTGTATGTATCTCTGTGTTTCCTGTCTCTCTGTACCAGTGTATTTATCCCTGTGTTTCCTGTCTTTCTATACCAGTGTATTTATCCCTGTTATCCTGTCTCTCTGTACCAGTGTATTTATCCCTGTGTTCCTGTCTCTCTGTACCAGTGTATTTATCCCTGTGTTTCCTGTCTCTCTGTGCCAGTTTGTCTTGTCTATTTCAAGTCAACCAGCATGTTTTCCCTGTGCACCTGCTTTTGCTATTCTCTCTTTTGCTCTCTTTCTCTCTAGTCCTCCCGGTTTTGACCCTTGCCTGTTTTCTGGACTCTGTACACGGTCGGCCTGCCTGCCCAGTCTGCCTGCCCTGACCTCGAGCCTGTCTGCCCAGTCTGCCTGCCCTGACCTTGAGCCTGTCTGCCTGCCCTGACCTTGAGCCTGTCTGCCCAGTCTGTCTTCCCTGACCTCGAGCGTGTCTGCCCAGTCTGCCTGCCCTGACCTCGAGCCTGTCTGCCCAGTCTGCCTGCCCTGACCTCGAGCCTGTCTGCCCAGTCTGCCTGCCCTGACCTTGAGCCTGTCTGCCCAGTCTGCCTGCCCTGACCTCGAGCCTGTCTGCCCAGTCTGCCTGCCCTGACCTTGAGCCTGTCTGCCCAGTCTGCCTGCCCTGACCTTGAGCCTGTCTGCCCAGTCTGCCTGCCCTGACCTCGAGCCTGTCTGCCCAGTCTGCCTGCCCTGACCTTGAGCCTGTCTGCCCAGTCTGCCTGCCCTGACCTCGAGCCTGTCTGCCCAGTCTGCCTGCCCTGACCTTGAGCCTGTCTGCCCAGTCTGCCTGCCCTGACCTTGAGCCTGTCTGCCACTCTGTACCTCCTGGACTCGGATGTGGTTTTGACCTCGAGCCTGTCCACGACTATTCTCTTGCCTACCCCTTTTGGTACTAATAAATATCAAACACTCAAACCATGTGCCTCTCGTGTCTTCATCTGGATCTGCACATGAGCCCTTATGTCAAAATATACATAGGTGATATTTGAGTGTCTGTGAAAGTCCGGAGAAACAGAAACAAAATCAAAGCAACAACATTATAGAAACGAGGAAGGTGATAAATCATCGTTTAGCCCCTTAAGAGCCACAGTGTCTAAAAGAAGAGATAGACGCCTCTTGGTTAGCTGCATGTTGTGTGTAACGGAATCCGATAGGTTGCATGGACGGTGGAAAACTTAATGCGATGTTGTGAACTCGCATAGATTATTTTTATTATTATTATTATTATTATTATTTTATTTAACCAGGTAGGCCAGTTGGGAACAAATTCTCATTTACAACTTTGACCTGGCCAAGATAAAGCAAAGCAGTGTGACACAAATAACAACACAGAGTTTAAACATGGAGTAAACAAACATACAGTCAATTATAGAGTAGAAAAGGTGTCTGCAGGTAAGATAAATAAATAGGCCATGGTGGCAAAGGAAATACAATATAGCAATTAAACACTGGAGTGATAGATGTGCAGAAGATGAATGTACAAGTAGAGATACTGGGGTGGAAGTAGAGATACTGGGATGCAAGAAGAGATACAGGGGTGGAAGTAGAGATACTGGGGTGGAAGTAGAGATACTGGGGTGGAAGTAGAGGTACTGGGGTGGAAGTAGAGATACAGGGGTGGAAGTAGAGATACTGGGGTGGAAGTAGAGATACTGGGGTGGAAGTAGAGATACTGGGATGCAAGTAGAGATACTGGGGTGGAAGTAGAGATACTGGGGTGGAAGTAGAGATACTGGGGTGAAAGAAGAGATACTGGGGTGGAAGTAGAGATACTGGGGTGGAAGTAGAGATACTGGGGTGGAAGTAGAGATACTGGGGTGAAGTAGAGATACTGGGGTGGAAGTAGAGATACTAGGGTGGAAGTAGAGATACTGGGGTGGAAGTAGAGATACTGGGGTGGAAGTAGAGATACAGGGGTGGAAGTAGAGATACAGGGGTGGAAGTAGAGATACAGGGGTGGAAGTAGAGATACTGGGATGGAAGTAGAGATACTGGGATGGAAGTAGAGATACTGGGGTGGAAGTAGAGATACTGGGGTGGAAGTAGAGATACTGGGGTGCAAGTATAGATACTGGGATGAAAGTAGAGATACAGGGGTGGAAGTAGAGATACAGGGGTGGAAGTAGAGATACTGGGGTGGAAGTAGAGATACTGGGGTGGAAGTAGAGATACTGGGGTGCAAGAAGAGATACAGGGGTGGAACTAGAGATACTGGGGTGGAAGTAGAGATACTGGGGTGGAAGTAGAGATACTGGGGTGGAAGTAGAGATACTGGGGTGGAAGTAGAGATACTGGGGTGGAAGTATAGATACTGGGGTGGAAGTAGAGATACAGGGGTGGAAGTAGAGATACTGGGGTGGAAGTAGAGATACTGGGGTGGAAGTAGAGATACTGGGGTGGAAGTAGAGATACAGGGGTGGAAGTAGAGATACTGGGGTGGAAGTAGAGATACTGGGGTGGAAAGTAGAGATACTGGGATGCAAGTAGAGATACTGGGGTGCAAGTAGAGATACTGGGATGGAAGTAGAGATACTGGGTGCAAGTAGAGATACTGGGGTGGAAGTAGAGATACTGGGACGCAAGTATAGATACTGGGATGGAAGTAGAGATACTGGGGTGGAAGTAGAGATACTGGGGTGGAAGTAGAGATACTGGGATGGAAGTAGAGATACTGGGATGGAAGTAGAGATACTGGGGTGGAAGTAGAGATACTGGGGTGGAAGTAGAGATACTGGGGTGCAAGTATAGATACTGGGATGAAAGTAGAGATACTGGGTGGAAGTAGAGATACAGGGGTGGAAGTAGAGATACAGGGGTGGAAGGAGAGATACTGGGGTGCAAGTAGAGATACTGGGATGCAAGTAGAGATACTGGGATGCAAGTAGAGATACTGGGATGCAAGTATAGATACTGGGGTGGAAGTAGAGATACTGGGATGCAAGTAGAGATACTGGGATGCAAGTAGAGATACTGGGGTGGAAGTAGAGATACTGGGGTGGAAGTAGAGATACTGGGGTGGAAGTAGAGATACTGGGGTGCAAGTAGAGATACTGGGATGCAAGTAGAGATACTGGGTGGAAGTAGAGATACTGGGGTGGAAGTAGAGATACTGGGGTGGAAGTAGAGATACTGGGGTGGAATTAGAGATACTGGGGTGGAAGTAGAGATACTGGGATGGAAGTAGAGATACTGGGGTGGAAGTAGAGATACTGGGATGGAAGTAGAGATACTGGGATGGAAGTAGAGATACTGGGGTGGAAGTAGAGATACTGGGGTGGAAGTAGAGATACTGGGGTGCAAGTATAGATACTGGGATGAAAGTAGAGATACTGGGGTGGAAGTAGAGATACAGGGGTGGAAGGAGAGATACTGGGGTGCAAGTAGAGATACTGGGATGCAAGTAGAGATACTGGGATGCAAGTAGAGATACTGGGATGCAAGTATAGATACTGAGGTGGAAGTAGAGATACTGGGATGCAAGTAGAGATACTGGGATGCAAGTAGAGATACTGGGGTGGAAGTAGAGATACTGGGGTGGAAGTAGAGATACTGGGGTGGAAGTAGAGATACTGGGGTGCAAGTAGAGATACTGGGATGCAAGTAGAGATACTGGGGTGGAAGTAGAGATACTGGGGTGGGAGTAGAGATACTGGGGTGGAAGTAGAGATACTGGGGTGGAATTAGAGATACTGGGGTGGAAGTAGAGATACTGGGGTGGAAGTAGAGATACTGGGGTGGAAGTAGAGATACTGGGGTGGAAGTAGAGATACTGGGGTGGAAGTAGAGATACTGGGGTGGAATTAGAGATACTGGGGTGGAAGTAGAGATACTGGGGTGGAAGTAGAGATACTGGGATGGAAGTAGAGATACTGGGATGGAAGTAGAGATACTGGGGTGGAAGTAGAGATACTGGGATGGAAGTAGAGATACTGGGTGGAAGTAGAGATACTGGGGTGGAAGTAGAGATACTGGGGTGGAAGTAGAGATACTGGGATGGAAGTAGAGATACTGGGGTGGAAGTAGAGATACTGGGGTGGAAGTAGAGATACTGGGATGGAAGTAGAGATACTGGGATGGAAGTAGAGATACTGGGGTGGAAGTAGAGATACTGGGGTGGAAGTAGAGATACTGGGGTGCAAGTATAGATACTGGGATGAAAGTAGAGATACTGGGGTGGAAGTAGAGATACAGGGGTGGAAGGAGAGATACTGGGGTGCAAGTAGAGATACTGGGATGCAAGTAGAGATACTGGGATGCAAGTAGAGATACTGGGATGCAAGTAGAGATACTGGGATGCAAGTATAGATACTGGGGTGGAAGTAGAGATACTGGGATGCAAGTAGAGATACTGGGATGCAAGTAGAGATACTGGGGTGGAAGTAGAGATACTGGGGTGGAAGTAGAGATACTGGGGTGGAAGTAGAGATACTGGGGTGCAAGTAGAGATACTGGGATGCAAGTAGAGATACTGGGGTGGAAGTAGAGATACTGGGGTGGGAGTAGAGATACTGGGGTGGAAGTAGAGATACTGGGGTGGAATTAGAGATACTGGGGTGGAAGTAGAGATACTGGGGTGGAAGTAGAGATACTGGGGTGGAAGTAGAGATACTGGGGTGGAAGTAGAGATACTGGGGTGGAAGTAGAGATACTGGGGTGGAATTAGAGATACTGGGGTGGAAGTAGAGATACTGGGGTGGAAGTAGAGATACTGGGATGGAAGTAGAGATACTGGGATGGAAGTAGAGATACTGGGGTGGAAGTAGAGATACTGGGATGGAAGTAGAGATACTGGGGTGGAAGTAGAGATACTGGGGTGGAAGTAGAGATACTGGGGTGGAAGTAGAGATACTGGGGTGCAAAGGAGCAAAAAAAAGAAAAAGAAAGAAATTGACAAAAATAACAAACAAAAAAGATTTTGATCAGTTTGTTCCAGTGTTTCAACACAACGGAATCGACATGACCGGGAACACATTGGGCTGTACTCCCTGTACTCCCTGGGAACACATTGGGCTGTACTCCCTGTACTCCCTGGGAACACATTGGGCTGTACTCCCTGTACACCCTGGGAACACATTGGGCTGTACTCCCTGGGAACACATTGGGCTGTTCTCCCTGGGAACACATTGGGCTGTACTCTCTGGGAACACATTGGGCTGTACTCCCTGGGAACACATTGGGCTGTACTCCCTGTACTCCCTGGGAACACATTGGGCTGTACTCCCTGTACTCCCTGGGAACACATTGGGCTGTACTCCCTGGGAACACATTGGGCTGTACTCCCTGGGAACACATTGGGCTGTACTCCCTGTACTCCCTGGGAACACATTGGGCTGTACTCCCTGGGAACACATTGGGCTGTACTCCCTGGGAACACATTGGGCTGTACTCCCTGGGAACACATTGGGCTGTACTCCCTGGGAACACATTGGGCTGTACTCCCTGTACTCCCTGGGAACACATTGGGCTGTACTCCCTGGGAACACATTGGGCTGTACTCCCTGGGAACACATTGGGCTGTACTCCCTGTACTCCCTGGGAACACATTGGGCTGTACTCCCTGGGAACACATTGGGCTATACTCCCTGTACTCCCTGTACTCCCTGGGAACACATTGGGCTGTACTCCCTGGGAACACATTGGGCTGTACTCCCTGGGAACACATTGGGCTGTTCTCCCTGGGAACACATTGGGCTGTACTCCCTACACTCCCTGGGAACACATTGGGCTGTACTCCCTGGGAACACATTGGGCTGTACTCCCTGGGAACACATTGGGCTGTACTCTCTGGGAACACATTGGGCTGTACTCCCTGTACTCCCTGGGAACACATTGGGCTGTACTCCCTGTACTCCCTGGGAACACATTGGGCTGTACTCCCTGGGAACACATTGGGCTGTACTCCCTGGGAACACATTGGGCTGTACTCCCTGTACTCCCTGGGAACACATTGGGCTGTACTCCCTGGGAACACATTGGGCTGTACTCCCTGGGAACACATTGGGCTGTACTCCCTGGGAACACATTGGGCTGTACTCCCTGGGAACACATTGGGCTGTACTCCCTGTACTCCCTGTCCTCCCTGGGAACACATTGGGCTGTACTCCCTGGGAACACATTGGGCTGTTCTCCCTGGGAACACATTGGGCTGTACTCCCTACACTCCCTGGGAACACATTGGGCTGTACTCCCTGGGAACACATTGGGCTGTACTCCCTGGGAACACATTGGGCTGTACTCCCTGTACTCCCTGGGAACACATTGGGCTGTACTCCCTGTACTCCCTGGGAACACATTGGGCTGTACTCCCTGGGAACACATTGGGCTGTACTCCCTGGGAACACATTGGGCTGTACTCCCTGTACTCCCTGGGAACACATTGGGCTGTACTCCCTGGGAACACATTGGGCTGTACTCCCTGGGAACACATTGGGCTGTACTCCCTGGGAACACATTGGGCTGTACTCCCTGGGAACACATTGGGCTGTACTCCCTGGGAACACATTGGGCTGTACTCCCTGTACTCCCTGGGAACACATTGGGCTGTACTCCCTGGGAACACATTGGGCTGTACTCCCTGGGAACACATTGGGCTGTACTCCCTGGGAACACATTGGGCTGTACTCCCTGGCAACACATTGGGCTGTACTCCCTGGGAACACATTGGGCTGTACTCCCTGTACTCCCTGGGAACACACTTGGATGGATAATGGATAAATCATAACACAGTAGACACAAGCAGTTAGATGCTGAGGAAACCATAACAACAAATAATGTACAAATCTGACAGAGAAACTGTACCAACCCTGACACAACACTGTCTGCAGTGTAATCTGGCAGAATCCAGGACCCGAATACCTTTCAAAATAAAATGTGTTTCTTGCTTGACAAAGATGATATAATTTGGGGAGGCAGGGTAGCCTAGTGGTTAGAGCGTTGGACTAGTAACCGGAAGGTTGCAAGTTCAAATCCCCGAGCTGACAAGGTACAAATCTGTCGTTCTGCCCCTGAACAGGCAGTTAACCCACTGTTCCTAGGCCGTCATTGAAAATAAAAATGTGTTCTTAACTGACTTGACTGGTTAAATAAAGGTTTGGAAAAAAATGTGGACATGAACCCACATGTTTCACGAGGTTAATCCTTACTGCTGCTGTCATTCTAGACAGAGGAACATCATTTTGTCTCCTCACTTCCCTCTTAGGACTGGTGGGAGATGTAATATGGACTGTAATCCCAAATGGCACCCTGTTCCCTATATAGTGCCCTACCCTATGGGGCTCTGGTCAAAAGTAGTGCACTATATAGGGAATAAGGTGCCATTTTAAATGTACATCTATGAGTTCAGAGCAGCCAGATGGGGTTATAGAGGGAAGATCACAAATGCAAACTCCTCACGTCCTCTCTCTTAGTCTCGTTCTCAAAACCCATTGCAGGAAAAGGTCAGAGGGGCGGGACCTCTGGCTTTCTCATCAAATGGGTTTTGAGAAGGAGACGAGGAGAGAGGACACGAGGAGTATGCCATTGAGATCTTCCCAAAGAGGAGGATCAGTTAATGGAGAACCACCTCAAAGGAGGTGTCCATCCCTATCCCCCCATCTACTGACCCGCTGACCTCTAATCTCTGACCTCTAACCCCTACCCTCTGACCAGGCTGCTTAGAGGAGAGCTGGGGTAGGAGGTGAAGAAGGAAAGAATGGATAACAAGGAAGTGCTCTCTCCTCCCTCCCTTCTCTCTCTCTCTCCCCTCCTCCCTTTTCTCTCTCTCTCCCCCTATCCTCTCTCCCTGTCTCTCTGTCTCTACCCCTCTCTCTTCTCTTTCTCTCCCCTTCCATCCCTTCCCTCCCTTCTCTCTCTCCCCCTCACTTCTCTCGCTCTCTCTCTCTCCCCCCTCCCCTTTCTCTCTCTCTCTCCCCCTCCCTTCTCTCCCTCCCTCCTCTCTCTCCCCCCTCTCTCCCTCCCTTCTCTCTCTCCCTCCCTTCTCCCCCCCCCATTCCCTCCCTTCTCTCTCTCCCCCTCCCTTCTCTCTCTCTATCCCTCCGTTCTCTCTCTCACTCAACCATCCCTCCCTCCCTCCCTTCTCTCTCCCTCCCTCCCTCCCTTGGAGGAGACCTCACACTTCATGTTTGGTTCAAAATTATTATGTGTGTATTTTTTTTTTTAAATAATAATAATAATGATAAATAGTAATAGATATATTCTTCTAAATCTTACAGAATGATGTGGGTACAATATAGTATGTACATGATGTACATGTAGGATAGGGTTGGGGGTCACAATTCAGGAAGTAAACTAAAATTCCAGTTTAATAGTAATAAATTATATATATATATATTAAAATGGTTTCTCAAATAACATAAAGCTTTCTTTCTTTAAAAAAGTTTAAATTCAGGAAGTGATTTTAAATTCAAATCATTTCCTGAATTGAGTTGACCCACCCTGATGGAGAAGAAGCCCGGTCAGAAACAGAGATGGGCTTCTAGTTTGAGAGATGTCAGAGGGGTGTGTCTGCTATGCTAATTCCCTAGCCATAACAATGGGCCGGTAGTACAATACTAACACAACATCATAAGCAACAGAGGGCAAACTCTTATCTCCATTACTCTCTCTGCATAGGTATAGACATTCTGCTTGGTTTCTTTCCATATAACTATTTAAAGACTTTATCATTTATAATTAAGTCAAATTTTGGATATATAGCATTTTATATAAATACAATAATTTGTTTCAAATATTTATTTTGATTTATTTCTATTTTTGAAATAACTTTCTAATGGTTGAAAACAAAAAGAATGACAATAAATAATTATTGCTGATTATGGAAACTGCCTAAAACAATAAAACAAATGAGGCTTTAACCAAGAATAATATTATATAATATAAATATTAATATTATATTTCAGACAGAAAAATATCAACGCTGAAACAGTTTTCCGCAAATATTATTTCGATGTAATAAGAATATGTTATCGTCATAATATCAGAGTGTGTGTGTTGAGGACCAATCAATCACTATCTACTGGTGAGAAAATGATCAATAACAAGATTGGATTGTTATGAATGCCAAAGCCTTATGATCAGAGACAATACCCGAGGATATGAGAGAGAGAAATAGAGCGAGAGACAGAGATGACATTTGTAATGTCTTAATTATTTTGGAACTTCTGTATGTGTAATGTTTACTGTTCATTTTTATTGTTTATTTCACTTCTGTATATTATCTACCTCACTTGCTGTGGCAATGTTAACACATGTTTCCCATGCCAATAAAAACCCTTGAATTGAATTAGAGAGAGAGACAGAGACAGAGACAGAGAGAGACAGAGACAGAGACAGAGAGAGAGAGAGAGAGAGAGAGAGAGAGACAGAGACAGAGACAGAGACAGAGACAGAGGAGAGAGAGACAGAGACAGAGACAGAGGAGAGAGAGAGAAAGAGAAAGAAAGAGAGGGGAGAGAGAGACAGAGACAGAGAGAGAGAGAGAGAGAGAGAGAGAGAGAGAGAGAGAGAGAAAGAAAGAGAGGGGAGAGAGGGAGAGAGAGACAGAGACAGAGAGAGAGAGACAGAGAGAGAGGGGGGGGGAGAGGGAGAGAGAGACAGAAAGAGAGTGCTGAGCTGCTTAGATTTACTGGTTGTGATGCTGATGACAGAGAGAGAAAGCGAAAGGGAGAGAGAGAGTTAATGCAAGATAAAGATAAGTGGACAGAAAGAGGAAGATGGTTAAGGCTAGAGAAAAAAGAGGGAAAGAGAGAGCGAAAGAGAGGGGGACACAGAGAGGGACGATGGGCAGGGAGAGAGAGAGAGTTAATGACCAGCTAATAGCCTTACCACCGATCAAGAAACATTATGGACTAAACGTTCAAATCCTGTTCCTGCAGGATTATTTTGCTGCGATAATACCGGTCAAATTAAGATACTACACGTGTAGCTTATAAACAGTGTAGTAGTTGACTGTTAAGATCAGGGGTGGAATCAGGGGGGAATGTGTGGACATAGAGAACCTAAAGAAGCAAAAAATATATATATATAAGATGGAAAAAATATGTAGGGAAAGGGATGAATTGTAGAATGTTACATTGGTTAATTTCCACTCAAAAGGTGACTTATTTTGTTCTATTTAATCTCTGGTTGAGTTGCCACCCTTTCCACAGCCCACTCTGTCACAAATTCCACAGCCCACTCTGCCACCCATTCCACAGCCCACTCTGCCACCCTTTCCACAGCCCACTCTGCCACCCTTTCCACAGCCCACTCTGCCACCCATTCCACAGCCCACTCTGCCACCCCTGGCAGATGGGATGGCGACTAGCCCCCAGCCCCTAGCCCCCAGCCCCTAGCCCCCAGCCCCTAGCCCCCAGCCCCTAGCCCCTAGGCCCTAGCCCCCAGCCCCTAGCCCCCAGCCCCTAGCCCCTAGCTCCCAGCCCCCAGCCCCTAGACCCCAGGCCCTAGCCCCCAGCTCCCAGCTCCCAGTCCCTAGCCCCCAGTCCCCAGCTCCAAGCCCCCAGACCCCAGGCCCTAGCCCCAAGCCCCCAGGCCCCAGGCCCTAGCCCCCAGCCCCCAGCTCCAAGCCCCCAGTCCCTAGCTCCCAGCCCCTAGCCCCCAGCTCCCAGTCCCTAGCCCCCAGTCCCCAGCTCCAAGCCCCCAGCTCCTAGCCCCCAGGCCCTAGCCCCCAGCTCCCAGTCCCTAGCCCCCAGCCCCTAGCCCCTAGCCCCCAGCTCCCAGCCCCCAGCTCCCAGTCCCTAGCCCCCAGTTCCCAGCTCCAAGCCCCCAGCCCCTAGACCCCAGGCCCTAGCCCCCAGCACCCAGTCCCTAGCCCCCAGCCCCTAGCCCCCAGCTCCAAGCCCCCAGCCCCTAGCCCCCAGTCCCTAGCCCCAGCCCCCAGCTCCCAGCCCCCAGCCCCTAGCTCCCAGCCCCTAGCCCCCAGCTCCCAGTCCCTAGCCCCCAGTCCCCAGCTCCAAGCCCCCAGCCCCTAGACCCCAGGCCCTAGCCCCTAGCCCCCAGCCCCCAGTCCCTAGCCCCCAGCCCCCAGCTCCAAGCCCCCAGCCCCCAGCCCCTAGCCCCCAGTCCCTAGCCCCAGCCCCCAGCTCCAAGCCCCCAGCCCCTAGCTCCTAGCCCCCAGCTCCCAGTCCCTAGCCCCCAGTCCCCAGCTCCAAGCCCCCAGCCCCTAGACCCCAGGCCCTAGCCCCCAGCCCCTAGCCCCCAGCCCCCAGTCCCTAGCCCCCAGTCCCCAGCCCCTAGCCCCCAGCCCCTATCCCCCAGCTCCAAGCCCCCAGCCCCCAGTCCCTAGCCCCCAGCCCCTAGACCCCAGGCCCTAGCCCCCAGCCCCCAGCTCCCAGTCCCTAGCCCCCAGCCCCTAGCCCCCAGCCCCTAGCCCCCAGCTCCCAGCCCCCAGCCCCCAGCCCCTAGCTCCCAGCCCCTAGCTCCCAGCCCCCAGCCCCTAGCTCCCAGCCCCCAGCCCCTAGCTCCCAGCCCCAAGCCCCCAGCCCCCAGCCCCTAGCTCCCAGCCCCTAGCCCCCAGCCCCACTCCCGATTACACCCACATGTTAATCACACAGAGAGCCGAGTGTATAGAGAGGGAAGGACACTAAAGCAGTGACTATCCCGCCTTCGGCCACCGCTCCTGACCCCTGGGGGTCGTCACCTCTGACCCCCACTGCCCACCACTGAATCTCCTCATGACTACAGGAGAGAGGGCCATCTCTGCTTAATGACTACAGGAGAGAGGGCCATCTCTGCTTAATGACTACTGGAGAGAGGGCCATCTCTGCTTAATGACTACAGGATAGAGGGCCATCTCTGCTTAATGACTACTGGAGAGAGGGCCATCTCTGCATCATGACTACAGGAGAGAGGGCCATCTCTGCTTAATGACTACAGGATAGAGGGCCATCTCTGCATCATGACTACAGGATAGAGGGCCATCTCTGCTTAATGACTACTGGAGAGAGTGCCATCTCTGCTTAATGACTGCAGGAGAGAGGGCCATCTCTGCTTACTGACTACAGGAGAGAGGGCCATCTCTGCTTAATGACTACAGGATAGAGGGCCATCTCTGCATCATGACTACAGGATAGAGGGCCATCTCTGCTTAATGACTACAGGATAGAGGGCCATCTCTGCTTAATGACTACCGGAGAGAGGGCCATCTCTGCTTAATGACTACAGGAGAGAGGGCCATGTCTGCTTAATCACTACAGGAGAGAGGGCCATCTCTGCTTAATGACTACAGGATAGAGGGCCATCTCTGCTTAATGACTACAGGAGAGAGGGCCATCTCTGCTTACTGACTACAGGAGAGAGGGCCATCTCTGCTTAATGACTACAGGATAGAGGGCCATCTCTGCTTAATGACTACAGGATAGAGGGCCATCTCTGCATCATGACTACAGGATAGAGGGCCATCTCTGCATCATGACTACAGGATAGAGGGCCATCTCTGCATCATGACTACAGGATAGAGGGCCATCTTTGCATCATGACTACTGGAGAGAGGGCCACCTCTGCTTACTGACTACTGGAGAGAGGGCCATCTCTGCATCATGACTACAGGAGAGAGGGCCATCTCTGCTTAATGACTACAGGATAGAGGGCCATCTCTGCTTAATGACTACTGGAGAGAGGGCCATCTCTGCTTAATGACTACAGGATAGAGGGCCATCTCTGCTGAATGACTACAGGATAGAGGGCCATCTCTGCTTCATGACTACTGGAGAGAGGGCCATCTCTGCTTAATGACTGTCCCAAATTGGCACCTCATTATAGTGCATAACTTTTGCCCAGTAGTGCACTGTACAGAGAATAGGGTGCCAATTTGGGACGCGCCCACCGTAACATTCACAGCTATTGATCGTAGTGTCCACCCACCCACCCTCCCTCCCTTCTGTTCTATCTGACATGACTATTCTAATGTTCCCTTTAAAATATGCTGTGTCTCAGCGAATGACTGTAGTAATTTAGAACAGACTAGGACCAGGAGTGCAGGCAAGTGGACGTAATGTATAGGGACACGGTTTCCTGGACGCAGATTCCAATCTAATCCGAGACAAAAATACATTGTCAATGGAGATTCTCTTTCTATTGATTTATTCTCTGTTGAGAATTGTTTTTGAATTCAAGACTAGGCTACATCTGAGTCCAGGAAACAGGGCATATAATGATGAGTATTATTACTAGTGTCTTATAGTAAAAATAACTTTCATCCGCAACAGTTTTGGTCAAGTAATAGAGACAGTGGAAGAGGAGGTTGTGGTTGGTTGGGGGGGGGGGGTAAGTTGTACTAGATTTACAATAATCAACAGTCCTACTGTAATAATGAATCATAGCAGTAAGGATCAGTGAATTAACAATGCAGCTGAAGACCTCTTTCATTCTATTTTGATTTAGAATGTAGTTATTCCTGTAATATAGAAAGTAGTTATTACTGTAATATAGAATGTAGTTATTACTGTAATATAGAATGTAGTTATTACTGTAATATAGAATGTAGTTATTACTGTAATATAGAATGGAGTTATTACTGTAATATAGAATGGAGTTATTACTGTAATATAGAATGGAGTTATTACTGTAATATAGAATGGAGTTATTACTGTAATATAGAATGGAGTTATTACTGTAATATAGAATGGAGTTATTACTGTAATATAGAATGTAGTTATTACTGTAATATAGAATGTAGTTATTATTGTAATATAATATTTTAAATTACTAAAGACAAGTCTTGAAGAAATAATTCTACAGTAAAATGAATAAACACATTTTAAATGGTAAAAACATTGAAATAATTCTCAGAGGATAAATTTGATCATTATATATTCATTAAAATAACCATTTCAATGTCAAATATAAGGACCAAACTATGAAACCATATTTTTTTTTAAGTAAGTTGCAAACAATATAAGAAGGAAACTATTCACAAAACAGGAAGTGGTTTATTCAATAAATAAAAACTTGTGATTACAAAATATAAAATTTGTTCAACACTATTATATATATTAAATATATGTAGTAATAGTGTATTAATAAAAATATATATATTATTCTGGTATGATAATATACTAAATAATAATACAAAATAATTGGATTATTAAACGTTTGTAAATAAATATCACATCTTTTGTCAAGGGAATAGTCCCATGAATAGTGACGTAAAACATATCAATTTATGACAAGAAATGTCAAGTAGTTATTCACCATATTCAGCTAAAATTCACGTTGGAAAGATCCACTAGCAACTTGTGTGCTTTTTGTTTTTTAACGGTTTGAAGTGTTGAAGACGAATGTCATAGCGGACATTTAAAAACAAAAAGGCAAACTGCCACTCGCCAGACGTTTTTACGACTTTTCGTTGCGTATTCACATCTTTAAAGGTCCTTTCACAGGCAAAATAGGATTAAAGGAGATGTCTTAAAACCCGGCGGGGTTTAAACATCTGTCAGGTTTAAACAAACCAACCTGCTCTCCTCTGCTCCCCCGGGCTGCGGCTCTCTCAACCTCAAATGGGGGAACAAAGGATTTCTTTAAAACCCGAACAGCAAGAAATCCCATCAACATGACCATGCACCTGGTAATTTACCTTGGTTTGTGATAGGCCTTTACTGTCGATATAAATTAATAGAATGAATTCTTACACAAAATGTGCACAATACAATAGATTGGACCATGTTCCTATTGTGTTTTAAGTAAGTCTAATATCTAGTATTCATCAAACGATTTTTGACACATAATATTGCTCTATATTGGAGGTGGTCTGTAGCTGATTAAAACTGTGCTGTTGACAATAATTCATAAAATCCATAAAAAACAAAATCCATAAATAATATTGAAAAATGTGATTGTATTTACTAACCATAATTACATGTAATTGTATTCTAAATACATTCCTCTGTATTTAGATAATGGCAAAACACATATGTTACTGTCGAGGCAATGTGCTCACTAGGTATCCCCTTTTCCCTTACCCTTCCCATCATCAAACATGCATACTGAGAAGAGTTAAGGTGCAATCTGGCCACTGTCTGCTAGATGGTAGTAACTGTCTGTTAGGTGGTAGTAACTGTCTGCTAGGTGGTAGTAACTGTCTGTTAGGTGGTAGTAACTGTCTGCTAGGTGGTAGTAAACTGTCTGTTAGGTGGTAGTAACTGTCTGTTAGGTGGTAGTAACTTCTGTTAGGTGGTAGTAACTGTCTGTTAGGTGTTAGTAACTGTTGTTAGGTGGTAGTAACTTTCTGCTAGGTGGTAGTAACTGTCTGTTAGGTGGTAGTAACTGTCTGTTAGGTGGTAGTAACTGTCTGTTAGGTGGTAGTAACTGTCTGCTAGGTGGTAGTAACTGTCTGCTAGGTGGTAGTAACTGTCTGCTAGGTGGTAGTAACTGTCTGCTAGGTGTAGTAACTGTCTGTTAGGTGGTAGTAACTGTCTGCTAGGTGGTAGTAACTGTCTGTTAGGTGGTAGTAACTGTCTGTTAGGTGGTAGTAACTGTCTGTTAGGTGGTAGTAACTGTCTGTACGTGGTAGTAACTGTCTGTTAGGTGGTAGTAACTGTCTGCTAGGTGGTAGTAACTGTCTGTTAGGTGGTAGTAACTGTCTGTTAGGTGGTAGTAACTGTCTGTTAGGTGGTAGTAACTGTCTGTTAGGTGGTAGTAACTGTCTTTACGTGGTAGTAACTGTCTGTTACGTGGTAGTAACTGTCTGTTACGTGGTAGTAACTGTCTGTTACGTGGTAGTAACTGTCTGTTAGGTGGTAGTAACTGTCTGTTAGGTGGTAGTAACTGTCTGTTAGGTGGTAGTAACTGTCTGCTAGGTGGTAGTAACTCTGTTCTACTGAATTGTGTTTCCTTCTCTCAAGTCTCCCCTCTCTCTCTGTCTCTCTCTCTCCCTCACTCTCTTTTCATTCTCTCCCTCTCTTCATTCTCTCCCTCCTCTCTCATTATCTCTCCCTCACTCTCTTTTCATTCTCTCCTTCCTCTCTCTCTCTCTCTCCTGTGTGTGTGCATGGTCAGTGATTTATTTCAGCATGGCAAAAATCATACATGAGAAAAGATGGCTGCTAGGGCTAGAATATCTCTTCTGAACTCCTCCCAACCAACCAACCACCCACCCACCCACCCACCCACACACCCACACACACACACAGCTGAGGAGGCAGATCTGTGACTGACTGACATCCCCTACCGTTTACACAGAAGCACCTTTGTTGTTGTTGGTATTTCCATTATGGAGATTACAGACTAGAGGCAGTGGTCTATGGAGGTTATAGACTAGAGGCAGTGGTCTATGGAGGTTATAGACTAGAGGCAGTGGTCTATGGAGGTTACAGACTAGAGGCAGTGGTCTATGGAGGTTATAGACTAGAGGCAGTGGTCTATGGAGGTTATAGACTAGAGGCAGTGGTCTATGGAGGTTATAGACTAGAGGCAGTGGTCTATGGAGGTTATAGACTAGAGGCAGTGGTCTATGGAGGTTATAGACTAGAGGCAGTGGTCTATGGAGGTTATAGACTAGAGGCAGTGGTCTATGGAGGTTATAGACTAGAGGCAGTGGTCTATGGAGGTTACAGACTAGAGGCAGTGGTCTATGGAGGTTACAGACTAGAGGCAGTGGTCTATGGAGATTACAGACTAGAGGCAGTGGTCTATGGAGATTATAGACTAGAGGCAGTGGTCTATGGAGATTATAGACTAGAGGCAGTGGTCTATGGAGGTTATAGACTAGAGGCAGTGGTCTATGGAGGTTACAGACTAGAGGCAGTGGTCTATGAAGGTTACAGACTAGAGGCAGTGGTCTATGGAGGTTATAGACTAGAGGCTAGAATCTAAAGAGAGGTAGAGTCCAGAGAGAGGTAGAGTCCAGAGAGAGAGGTAGAGTCCAGAGAGAGAGGTAGAGTCCAGAGAGAGAGGTAGAGTCCAGAGAGAGAGGTAGAGTCCAGAGAGAGAGGTAGAGTCCAGAGAGAGGTAGAGTCTAGAGAGAGGTAGAGTCCAGAGATAGTAGAGTCTAACCCTCCAGCACTCTAACCCTCCATCCCTCCAGCACTCTAACCCTCCAGCAATCCAACCCTCAAGCCCTCCAGCACTCTAACCCTCCAGCACTCTAACCCTCCAGCACTCTAACCCTCCAGCACTCTAACCCTCCAGCCCTCTAACCCTCCAGCCCTCCAGCACTCTAACCCTCCAGCACTCTGACCCTCCAGCCCTCTAACCCTCCAGCACTCTAACCCTCCAGCACTCTAACCCTCCAGCACTCTAACCCTCCAGCACTCTAACCCTCTAGCACTCTAACCCTCCAGCCCTCTAACCCTCCAGCACTCTAACCCTCCAGCACTCTAACCCTCCAGCCCTCCAGCACTCTGACCCTCCAGCCCTCCAGCACTCTGACCCTCCAGCACTCTAACCCTCCAGCAATCTAACCCTCCAGCCCTCTAACCCTCCAGCACCCTAACCCTCCACCCCTCCAGCACTCTAACCCTCCAGCAGTCTAACCCTCCAGCCCTCCAGTACTCTAACCCTCCAGCCCTCCAACCCTCCAGCACTCTAACACTCCAGCCCTCTAACCCTCCATCACTCTAACCCTCCAGCACTCTAACCCTCCAGCACTCTAACCCTCCAGCACTCTAACCCTCCAGCCCTCTAACCCTCCAGCACTCTAACCCTCCAGCACACTAACCCTCCACCCCTCCAGCACTCTAACCCTCCAGCAGTCTAACCCTCCAGCCCTCCAGTACTCTAACCCTCCAGCCCTCCAGCACTCTAACCCTCCAGCCCTCCAGCACTCTAACCCTCCAGCCCTCCAGCACTCTAACCCTCCAGCACCCTAACCCTCCACCCCTCCAGCACTCTAACCCTCCAGCAGTCTAACCCTCCAGCCCTCCAGCACTCTAACCCTCCAGCCCTCCAGCACTCTAACCCTCTAACCCTCCAGCCCTCCAGCACTCTAACCCTCCAGCCCTCTAACCCTCCAGCCCTCTAACCCTCCAGCCCTCCAGCACTCTAACCCTCCAGCACTCTAACCCTCCAGCCCTCCAGCACTCTAACCCTCCAGCCCTCCAGCCCTCTAACCCTGCAGCCCTCCAACCCTCCAGCCCACCGTCCCTCCATCCCTCCAGTCCTCCAACCCACCGTCCCTCCAACCCCCCAATCCTCCATCCCTCCAGTCCTCCAACCCTCCAGTCCTCCAACCCCCCATCCCTCCAATCCTCCAACCCTCCATCCCTCCAAACCCCCATCCCTCCAACCCTCCAACCCTCCATCCCCCCAACCCTCCAACCCACTGTCCCCCCGACCCTCCAACCCTCCATCCCTCCAACCCTCCATCCCCCCAACCCTCCATCCCTCCAACCCACTGTCCCCCCGACCCTCCAACCCCCCATCCCTCCAGCCTACAGTCTCTCCAGCCCAACCCTCCAAACCTCCAGCCCTCCAGTCCTCCATCCCTCCATCTCTCCATCCCCCCATCCCTCCATCCACTGACTGACCACTGCCTTGTTGTCCTCTCCTCCTCCTCCTGTGCTGTAAAAGCAATTGATTTTGGGAGGTATTCCAATCATGAGCGAGAGAGAGAGAGAGAGAGAGAGAGAGAGAGAGATCAACCATTTCCAGGCCCAGGGACATGTACTAGTCTGTGATGACCTAAATGCCAGAATTGGACAAGTACCTGACACCCTCAGCACACAGGGGGACAAACACCTACCTGGAGGTGACAGCATTCCCTCTCAAATAGGCCTCTCTCGACACAACTATAAGGTAACAACTCCTGCAGGTCTGTCGCACGCTGGGTCTGTACATAGTCTCTGGTTTGGCTTTGAGGGGACTCCTATGGTAGGTACACCTATAGCTCTGTCGCACGCTGGGTCTGTACATAGTCTCTGGTTTGGCTTTGAGGGGACTCTTGCAGTATCTTACATATTAAGAAATGCTATAGATGGAAGGAAAGTAGTGTAGAAACCCACAAGAAAACAATTGGTGAACAACAAATTAGAATCCCTTCTAGACAACTTCCTGGACTAAACGTTTCGCTGTAATAGTGAAGGTGTAAAGTAGTAGAAAACCTAAACAGTATATTTCACCTCTCAGCTTCCCTTTTTCAAATCAAAACATTTCAAGCAGAAAATGAAACAACAATAAAACATGTTTTGATGAAAAGCCTAAGAAAGAAATTGAGAAATTGAGACCCAGAAAGCCTGAGACAACGCCTTCACAATGGTGAATCACAAAAAAATTACAGACAAAAAAACAAGAAGGAGCAGCACATCAGAAATCAGCTCAAAGTAATTGAAGAATCCATAGAAAATTGGAAAAACACTAAACAAACAACAACACCAAGAGTTATCTATCCAAAAAGGAGATGTGTCAATCAACTCCAATCTTTTTTGGCTCAATAACAAAGAACAAACAGCAAAAACCAAATACAAATCTTAGAATCAACGATTAAAGATATGAAAGATGGTGTGTTGATGGTATCCTCAATGAAATGATCAAATATACAGACCACACATTCCAATTGGCTATACCTAAACATTTTAATATCATCCTCAGCTCAGGCATCATCCCCAATATTTGGAACAAATTCAACCCCAATAACTACCGTCAGTAATACGTCAACAGCTCAGGCATCATCCCCAATATTTGGAACAAATTCAACCCCAATAACTACCGTCGGTAATACGTCAACAGCAACCTTCTGAAAATCATCTGTATTATCATTAACAGCAGACTCATACATTTCCTCGGCGAAAACAATGTACTGAGCAAATAGGCTTTTTACCGTGCGACAGACCACGTATTCACCCTACACACCCTAAATGACAAATGTACTGAGCAAATAGGCTTTTTACCGTGCGACAGACCACGTATTCACCCTACACACCCTAAATGACAAATGTACTGAGCAAATAGGCTTTTTACCGTGCGACAGACCACGTATTCACCCTACACACCCTAAATGACAAATGTACTGAGCAAATAGGCTTTTTACCGTGCGACAGACCACGTATTCACCCTACACACCCTAAATGACAAATATACTGAGCAAATAGGCTTTTTACCGTGCGACAGACCACGTATTCACCCTACACACCCTAAATGACAAATGTACTGAGCAAATAGGCTTTTTACCGTGCGACAGACCACGTATTCACCCTACACACCCTAAATGACAAATGTACTGAGCAAATAGGCTTTTTACCGTGCGACAGACCACGTATTCACCCTACACACCCTAAATGACAAATAAAGCTTTTTTGTTGATTTCAAAAAAAGCTTTTGACTCAATTTAGCATGAGGGTATTATTATATTATTGTATATTCAAATGGATGGAAAGCGGTGTTGGGGGAAAAACATAGAACATTATAAAATCTATGATGTATTTATGTTGGTGTCCCTCCCTGATCTTAGAGATCCTGATTTATTCTCTATGTTTGGTTAGGTCAGAGTGTGACTCGGGTTGGAGAATCTATGTTTTCTATTTCTTATATTTTTTTGCCTTTGTTGTTTTTGCCAACGATAGACAGTTATCTCTGATTGGGGATCATATAATAGTCGTCATTTTCCGTTTGGGTTTTGTGGGGTGTTGTTTTCCGTTTGGGTTTTGTGGGGTGTTGTTTTCCGTTTGGGTTTTGTGGGGTGTTGTTTTCCGTTTGGGTTTTGTGGGGTGTTGTTTTCCGTTTGGGTTTTGTGGGGTGTTGTTTTCCGTTTGGGTTTTGTGGGGTGTTGTTTTCCGTTTGGGTTTTGTGGGGTGTTGTTTTCCGTTTGGGTTTTGTGGGGTGTTGTTTTCCGTTTGGGTTTTGTGGGGTGTTGTTTTCCGTTTGGGTTTTGTGGGGTTTTGTTTTCCGTTTAGTATCTGTACCTGACGGAACTGTTCGCTTTCGTTTTTGTATTCGTTATTTTTGTTTGAGTGATTCTTGACAATAAAGATCATGAACACTTTCCACGCTGCGCTTTGGTCCAATCTTCCTTACAGCCCTGGGCCCTGACAGACCTGGGCCCTGACAGACCTGGGCCCTGACAGACCCTGACCCTAACAGACCTGGGCCCTGACAGACCTGGACCCTGACAGACCTGGGCCCTGACAGACCTGGGCCCTGATAGACCTGGGTCCTGACAGACCCTGACCCTGACAGACCTGGACCCTGACCCTGTCAGACCTGGACCCAGACAGACCTGGACCCTGTCAGACCTGGGCCCTAACAGACCTGGGCCCTGACAGACCTGGACCCTGTCAGACCTGGACCCTGACAGACCTGGGCCCTGACAGACCTGGACCCTGACAGACCTGGACCCTGTCAGACCTGGGCCCTGACAGACCTGGACCCTGACCCTGTCAGACCTGGGCCCTGACAGACCTGGACCCTGACCCTGTCAGACCTGGACCCAGACAGACCTGGACCCTGTCAGACCTGGGCCCTAACAGACCTGGGCCCTGACAGACCTGGACCCTGTCAGACCTGGACCCTGACAGACCTGGGCCCTGACAGACCTGGGCCCTGACAGACCTGGACCCTGGCAGACCTGGACCCTGTCAGACCTGGGCCCTGACAGACCTGGACCCTGACCCTGTCAGACCTGGGCCCTGACAGACCTGGACCCTGACCCTGTCAGACCTGGACCCAGACAGACCTGGACCCTGTCAGACCTGGGCCCTAACAGACCTGGGCCCTGACAGACCTGGACCCTGTCAGACCTGGACCCTGACAGACCTGGGCCCTGACAGACCTGGACCCTGACAGACCTGGACCCTGTCAGACCTGGGCCCTAACAGACCTGGACCCTGACCCTGTCAGACCTGGGCCCTGACAGACCTGGACCCTGACCCTGACAGACCTGGACCCTGACAGACCTGGGCCCTGACACTGACAGACCTGGGCCCTGACACTGACAGACCTGGGCCCTGACCCTGACAGACCTGGACCCTGACCCTGACAGACCTGGGCCCTGACCCTGTCAGACCTGGGCCCTGACAGACCTGGACCCTGACCCTGTCAGACCTGGGCCCTGACCCTGACAGACCTGGGCCCCATCAGACCTGGGCCCCATCAGACCTGGGCCCCGACAGTACATCTCAGTAAGACAAAACGAATGGTGTTCCAAAAAAAGTTTCAGTTGCCAGGACAACAAATACAAATTCCATCTGGACACCATTTGCCCTAGAGCCAAACTGGGGTATGCGCAATGCCGTCGGGGGTACGCCAAATAAAAATACGATTCACATTTATAAATAACATCACAATGTCAAATACAGGTAACCAGGTCAAATAATTAACTTCCCATTAAAACCTCTGAAGGATTAGTCCCTTTTCTCCCCAATTTCTTTCTAAAATGACATACCCAAATCTAACTGCCTGTAGCTCAGGACCTAAAGCAAGGATATGCATATTCTTGGTACCATTTGAAAGGAAACACTTTAAAGTTTATGGAAATGTTAAAGGAATGTAGGAGAATATAACACAATAGATCTGGTAAAAGATAATACAAAGGAAAAACAACTGTTCTTTTGTACCATCATCTTTGAAATGCAAGAGAAAGGCCATAATATATTATTCCAGCCCAGGTGCAATTTAGATTTTGGCCACTAGATGGCATCAGTGTATCTGCAAAGTTTTAGACCGATCCAATGAACCATTGCATTTCTGTTCAAAACTTTGTTATCAAGACTGCCCAAATGTGCCTAATTTGTTTATTAATAACTTTTCATGTTCAAAATTGTGCACTCTCCTCAAAAAATAGCATGGTATTCTTTCACTGTAATAGCTACTGTTAATTGGACAGTGCAGTTAGATTACTCTCTCTTGAATTCCACTAACGGTCTGTATGTAGCGAACAGTAGCTGCTGCTCATTCCGTTTGCTCGAAAATTGATTTAAAAAAAGTAAGGCCCATGTCCATAGAGACACATGCTACTTCCAGCAGCACTACAACTGCACCTGTTGACGACAAGTTGGTCTGCTTCCACGAGCACATCCAATGCTAGCATCAGTAATTCTACATTTGTTGTTAGCCCAGCTAGCATCAGTAATTCTACATGTTGTTAGCCCAGCTAGCATGGACACTGACAGTTGTGAATCTGATGCAGCCGAATAGCTACTGCCTCCTTACCCGGGAAAGTACAGAACAACAGACAGGGACGTTGGACCATCGAAGAGGCGCAGATATGATGAGAACTACATTGATTTGGGGTTCACTTTTATTGGGAGTAGTGCCTTTCCTCAGTGCTAGAGGTGTTACAGCTGGAGGAGGAATGTTTGAAGGGGTACAGGACTATAAAAAGTTCACGAATCACTGCCCGAGAGCACACACAAAACGCTACATACCTTGGCCTGAACATCAGCACCACAGGTAACTTCCACAAAGCTGTGAACGATCTGAGAGACAAGGCAAGAAGGGCATTCTATGCCATCAAAAGTAACATAAAATTTGACGAATTAGAATCTGGCAAAAATACTTGAATCATTCTAGTTTGAAAGGATTAACAAAAAAACAGAGCAAACTACAATGATATTTGGCCCTACTTTCCAACAGACCAGCTTCCCTTTGCACTAACTGGTAGCAGTTGGCTATATTCCTACAGTGGACCTGAAGAGAAATTCACATTGTTAGTTTGAATTAAGGTGATTTCAATACTTATTCATTGAATTTTATTTAGGGATTCACTCACTTGAAATACTCCCTCCCTCAATTACTCCCTCATGTGTATCAGGGGGAATTAAGAATTACATGTAAATATTTGTTTGCACAAATACAATGGGATGAAATCCAACATTATTTTGTCTGACCCAGAAGCACCAATCAGGACCAATGATTTGATTTGAAATCAAACAGGAAGGACATGCAGTGACTTCCTCACATCCCATAATAATGCACACTGGCTGTTACTGTTTGACGTTATGCACTGGATCACTCTGTGCTGTTCCCTGGCTCTGCAGCTGACCTTTTCCTATTGTATTATCGAGTGTGTCTTCCTCTGGCTCATCCTATACCACCTTGAAGTAGCAGCCTCTCTCTCTACCTACAACCCCTCTCCTCCTCTCTCTACCTACCTTACCTCTCCCCTCCCCTCTACCTTACCTCTCCCCCTCACCTGTCTTCTACCTCTCCCCTCCTCTACCTTCTCCCCTCCCCTCCTCTATCTTACCTCTCCTCCTCACCTGTCTTCTACCTTACCTCTCCCCTCCCCTCCCCTCTACCTTACCTCTCCCCTCTCCTGTCTTCTACCTTACCTCTCCCCTCCCCTCCCCTCTACCTTACCTCTCCCCTCTCCTGTCTTCTACCTCTCCCCTCCCCTCCTCTACCTTCTCCCCTCCCCTCCTCTACCTTACCTCTCCTCTCTTCTACCTTACCTCTCCTGTCCTCTACCTTACCTCTCCCCTCTAATCTCTCCTCTCCCCTCCTGTCTTCTACCTTACCTCTCCCCTCCCATCTACCTTACCTCTCCTCTACCTTACCTCTCATCTCTCCTCTCCTGTCTTCTACCTGACCTCTCCTCTCCCCCTCTCCTGTCCTCTACCTTACCTCTCCCCTCTCCTGTCCTCTACCTTACCTCTCCCCTCCTGTCTTCTACCTTACCTCTCCCCTCCCCTGTCCTCTACCTTACCTCTCCCCTCTCATCTCTCACCTCCTGTCTTCTTCCTTACCTCTCCCCTCTCCTCTCCCCCTCTCCTGTCCTCTACCTTACCTCTCCCCTCTCCTGTCTTCTACCTTACCTCTCCCCTCTCCTCCTCTCCTGTCCTCTACCTTACCTCTCCCCTCTCATCTCTCCCCTCCTGTCCTCTACCTTCCCTCTCATCTCTCCCTCTCCTGTCCTCTACCTTACCTCTCCCCTCCTGTCTTCTACCTTACCTCTCCCCTCTCATCTCTCCCCTCCTGTCTTCTACCTTACCTCTCCTCTCCCCTCCCCTGTCCTCTACCTTACCTCTCCCCTCTCATCTCTCCCCTCCTGTCTTCTTCCTTACCTCTCCCCTCTCATCTCTCACCTCCTGTCTTCTTCCTTACCTCTCCCCTCTCCTCTCTCCCTCTCCTGTCCTCTATCTTACCTCTCCTTGTTTCCTTAGTTATATTCCTGTGCTCCAGTCTTTGTCAGTGTGTCCAACTCTTGTTGGGGAGCAGGTCATCTGTCTGGGAGGTGTTGGCCTGCATCGCTGGTGTCTGGGAGAAGAGGGGCTGGCCGGGGTGAGAGTTCAGACGGAAGTGGCTAGCTCTGTCTCCGTAGTGTCATGTAATTGTCTTCCTTCCACCCCCGCCTCGTGTTTTCACTGACGTGTTCCCCCCATCAACCCCAGTCGGATATTCAGTGTCAGGGCTAGACTAGGTTACCCAGGGGTTTAACTATTCACTAGACTAGGTTACCCAGGGGTTTAACTATTCACTAGACTAGGTTACCCAGGGGTTTAACTAACACTAGTCTAGGTTACCCAGGGGTTTAACTAACACTAGTCTAGGTTACCCAGGGGTTTAACTAACACTAGACTAGGCTACCCAGGGGTTTAACTAACACTAGAGCAGGTTACCCAGGGGTTTAACTAACACTAGACTAGGCTACCCAGGGGTTTAACTAACACTAGTCTAGGTTACCCAGGGGTTTAACTAACACTAGTCTAGGTTACCCAGGGGTTTAACTAACACTAGTCTAGGTTACCCAGGGGTTTAACTAACACTAGACTAGGCTACCCAGGGGTTTAACTATTCACTAGTCTAGGTTACCCGGGGGTTTAACTAACACTAGACTAGGCTACCCAGGGGTTTAACTAACACTAGACTAGGTTACCCAGGGGTTTAACTAACACTAGACTAGGTTACCCAGGGGTTTAACTAACACTAGAGTAGGTTACCCAGGGGTTTAACTAACACTAGACTAGGCTACCCAGGGGTTTAACTAACACTAGTCTAGGTTACCCAGGGGTTTAACTAACACTAGACTAGGCTACCCAGGGGTTTAACTAACACTAGTCTAGGCTACCCAGGGGTTTAACTAACACTAGACTAGGCTACCCAGGGGTTTAACTATTCACTAGTCTAGGTTACCCGGGGGTTTAACTAACACTAGACTAGGTTACCCAGGGGTTTAACTAACACTAGACTAGGCTACCCAGGGGTTTAACTAACACTAGACTAGGTTACCCAGGGGTTTAACTAACACTAGACTAGGTTACCCATGGGTTTAACTAACACTAGACTAGGCTACCCAGGGGTTTAACTAACACTAGTCTAGGTTACCCAGGGGTTTAACTAACACTAGACTAGGTTACCCAGGGGTTTAACTATTCACTAGTCTAGGTTACCCAGGGGTTTAACTAACACTAGTCTAGGTTACACAGGGGTTTAACTAACACTAGACTAGGCTACCCAGGGGTTTAACTAACACTAGACTAGGTTACCCAGGGGTTTAACTAACACTAGACTAGGTTACCCAGGGGTTTAACTAACTAGTCTAGGTTACCCGGGGGTTTAACTAACACTAGACTAGGTTACCCAGGGGTTTAACTAACACTAGACTAGGTTACCCAGGGGTTTAACTAACACTAGACTAGGTTACCCAGGGGTTTAACTAACACTAGACTAGGTTACCCAGGGGTTTAACTAACACTAGACTAGGTTACCCAGGGGTTTAACTAACACTAGACTAGGTTACTCAGGGGTTTAACTAACACTAGACTAGGTTACCCAGGGGTTTAACTAACACTAGACTAGGTTACCCAGGGGTTTAACTAACACTAGACTAGGCTACCCAGGGGTTTAACTAACACTAGACTAGGCTACCCAGGGGTTTAACTATTCACTAGTCTAGGTTACCCGGGGGTTTAACTAACACTAGACTAGGCTACCCAGGGGTTTAACTAACACTAGACTAGGTTACCCAGGGGTTTAACTAACACTAGACTAGGCTACCCAGGGGTTTAACTAACACTAGACTAGGTTACCCAGGGGTTTAACTAACACTAGACTAGGCTACCCAGGGGTTTAACTAACACTAGACTAGGTTATGGAACAATACGTCACAGCTGGAAACTGGACTCATTAACTACCTCTCACCTCCAGCCTAATAGATGTGGCGGGGAGCTACGGCACAAAATGGCTGCCATGTTTCACTCAGGTAGTGTTGGATATGGGGCGGCAGTGGTTAGAGTGTAGAGGCGGCAGGGTAGCCTAGTGGTTAGAGTGTAGAGGTGGCAGGTAGCCTAGTGGTTAGAGTGTAGAGGCAGCAGGGTAGCCTAGTGGTTAGAGTGTAGAGGTAGCAGGGTAGCGTAGTGGTTAGAGTGTAGAGGCGGCAGGGTAGCCTAGTGGTTAGAGTGTAGAGGAGACAGGTAGCCTAGTGGTTAGAGTGTAGAGGCAGCAGGGTAGCCTAGTCGTTAGAGTGTAGAGGTGGCAGGTAGCCTAGTGGTTAGAGTGTAGAGGAGACAGGTAGCCTAGTGGTTAGAGTGTAGAGGAGGCAGGTAGCCTAGTGGTTAGAGTGTAGAGGAGGCAGGTTGCCTAGTGGTTAGAGTGTAGAGGAGGCAGGTTGCCTAGTGGTTAGAGTGTAGAGGAGGCAGGTTGCCTAGTGGTTAGAGTGTAGAGGAGGCAGGTTGCCTAGTGGTTAGAGTGTAGAGGAGGCAGGTAGCCTAGTGGTTAGAGTGTAGAGGAGGCAGGTTGCCTAGTGGTTAGAGTGTAGAGGAGGCAGGTTGCCTAGTGGTTAGAGTGTAGAGGAGGCAGGTTGCCTAGTGGTTAGAGTGTAGAGGCGGCAGGTAGCCTAGTGGTTGGAGTGTAGAGGAGGCAGGTAGCCTAGTGGTTAGAGTGTAGAGGAGGCAGGTAGCCTAGTGGTTAGAGTGTAGAGGAGGCAGGTAGCCTAGTGGTTAGAGTGTAGAGGAGGCAGGTAGCCTAGTGGTTAGAGTGTAGAGGAGGCAGGTAGCCTAGTGGTTAGAGTGTAGAGGAGGCAGGTTGCCTAGTGGTTAGAGTGTAGAGGAGGCAGGTAGCCTAGTGGTTAGAGTGTAGAGGAGGCAGGTTGCCTAGTGGTTAGAGGAGGGAGGCAGGTTGCCTAGTGATTAGAGTGTAGAGGAGGCAGGTTGCCTAGTGATTAGAGTGTAGAGGAGGCAGGTTGCCTAGTGGTTAGAGTGTAGAGGAGGCAGGTTGCCTAGTGGTTAGAGTGTAGAGGAGGCAGGTTGCCTAGTGGTTAGAGTGTAGAGGAGGCAGGTTGCCTAGTGGTTAGAGTGTAGAGGAGGCAGGTAGCCTAGTGGTTAGAGTGTAGAGGAGGCAGGTAGCCTAGTGGTTAGAGCGTCGGGACAGTAACCGAAAGGTTGCTGGATCGAAACCCCGATCTGACAAGGTAGAAATCTGTCGTTCTGCCCCTGAACAAGGCAGTTAACCCACTGTTCCTCGGCCGTCATTGTAAATAAGAATGTGTTCTTAACTGTTTCCCTTGTAAAATCGGTATTTTGACCTCAATCAGACTTCCTGGCTAAACACAAATAAATTTGTTATTTTATATAATTTCAGTTCAGTTTTATAAAATGTATGTTTATTTATTTGACCTTTATTTAACTATTATTTAATTTAACTTTAGTTAACCTTTTTATTTAACTTGGCAAGTCAGTTAAGAACACATTCTTATTTACAATGACGGCCGAGGAACAGTGGGTTAACTGCCTGTTCAGGGGCAGAACGACAGATTTCTACCTTGTCAGATCGGGGTTTCGATCCAGCAACCTTTCGGTTACTGTCCCGACGCTCTAACCACTAGGCTACCTGCCTCCTCTACACTCTAACCACTAGGCTACCTGCCTTGTCAGCTCGGGGATTTGAACCTTTCGGTTACTAGTCCAACGCTCTAACCACTAGGCTACCCTGCCGCCCCAGTTAGTCATTAGTCATTTATAAAGATCACTTAATTTCGGTTCAGTCAGTTAGTCATTAGTCATAATTCAGTTAATAAGTCATTAGTCATTAATAATAATTTTCAGTTAATAAGTAATGTCATTAGTAATAATTTTAAGTCAGTTAATATGTCATTAGTAATAATTTTAAGTCAGTTAATAAATAATTAGTCATTAATAATCATTTTCAGTTGATAAATAATTAGTCATTAATAATAATTTTCAGTTAATAAGTAATGTCATTAGTAATAATTTTAAGTCAGTTAATATGTCATTAGTAATAATTTTAAGTCAGTTAATAAATAATTAGTCATTAATAATCATTTTCAGTTGATAAATAATTAGTCATTAGTAATAATTTTAAGTCAGTTAATAAATAGTCATTAATAATCATTTTCAGTTGATAAATAATTAGTCATTAGTAATAATTGGGGAGATCAAAATCCACCCAAATGAATAATAAAGGCAAGTTCAATATGATTAGAAATTCTCCTTAAAACATTCAGAATCCTAATGACTATTCAAACAAGCCCGACAGACAGACACAAGTTCAAGTGATAGGTGTGTGTGTTTAGTAGCGTAGACTAGAGATGGGTCTTCGAGGAACAGGCTTCTGCGTGGCCTAATTATAGAGTTTAAGGTCAACCTTTCTGAGCTGGGAGAGACAGCGCACACACACACACACACACACACACACACACACTAGAGAATAAAGACTGAGGTGAGTAATTACTTCACCTGTTCGATTACAGAGGGGCAGATTAGGTCCTCCCTCCTCTCAGGACTGTTCCTTTCACCTCCCTCCATCTCTACAGGACTGTTCCTTTCACCTCCCTCCTCTCTCCATCCCTACAGGACTGTTCCTTTCACCTCCCTCCTCTCTCCATCTCTACAGGACTGTTCCTTTCACCTCCCTCCTCTCTCCATCCCTACAGGACTGTTCCTTTCACCTCCCTCCTCTCTCCATCTCTACAGGACTGTTCCTTTCACCTCCCTCCTCTCTCCATCCCTACAGGACTGTTCCTTTCACCTCCCTCCTCTCTCCATCCCTACAGGACTGTTCCTTTCACCTCCCTCCTCTCTCCATCTCTACAGGACTGTTCCTTTCACCTCCCTCCATCTCTACAGGACTGTTCCTTTCACCTCCCTCCTCTCTCCATCCCTACAGGACTGTTCCTTTCACCTCCCTCCTCTCTCCATCCCTACAGGACTGTTCCTTTCACCTCCCTCCATCTCTACAGGACTGTTCCTTTCACCTCCCTCCTCTCTCCATCTCTACAGGACTGTTCCTTTCACCTCCCTCCTCTCTCCATCTCTACAGGACTGTTCCTTTCACCTCCCTCCTCTCTCCATCTCTACAGGACTGTTCCTTTCACCTCCCTCCTCTCTCCATCCCTACAGGACTGTTCCTTTCACCTCCCTCCTCTCTCCATCCCTACAGGACTGTTCCTTTCACCTCCCTCCTCTCTCCATCTCTACAGGACTGTTCCTTTCACCTCCCTCCTCTCTCCATCCCTACAGGACTGTTCCTTTCACCTCCCTCCTCTCTCCATCTCTACAGGACTGTTCCTTTCACCTCCCTCTCTCCATCTCTACAGGACTGTTCCTTTCACCTCCCTCCTCTCCATCCCTACAGGACTGTTCCTTTCACCTCCCTCCTCTCTCCATCCCTACAGGACTGTTCCTTTCACCTCCCTCCTCTCTCCATCTCTACAGGACTGTTCCTTTCACCTCCCTCCTCTCTCCATCTCTACAGGACTGTTCCTTAAATAAAGGTAAAAATATACAGATATATAACAAGCTTCTTAATGGAATACTCCTCCAGACCATGGTACATCTCAAATGGCACCCTATTCCCTATATAGTGCACTACTTTTAACCAGAGCCCCCATAGAGAAAAGGGTGCATTTCGGATGCACTGTATGTATGTATATATATATATAAATATATATATATATATGTACTGTGCAATCATACACGATACTGGTCTGAATCAATATGAATCAACATTCCACTTGAGTCATTCACACTAAGCCTAGTCACTGTGGTACAAGATACCAGTCTGAATCAATATGAATCAACATGAACCAACTTGAGTCATTCACACAAAAGCCTAGTCACTGTCCAGACATATCATTTTTATTGAACACAGAAGCCAAACACAAGTGTTTTTTTTTTTTTTTAAACACAGACATTACAGTAAGTCTTCATCAATATAATATATTATTAGGTGAACGATCGAAAGCACACATACGCACAGCAGGAACACGACAGTTACAGGTACAGCCACAGAGCACCTTCAGAGCCAAACTACAACATAGAGACAGTAGGGAAGCTAGATCAATATCATCATCACCTTCATCACCCCCCCCCCCCCCCCCCCCATCATAATTTTTTAAATTTAATTTTACCTTTATTTAACCAGGCAAGTCAGTTAAGAACACATTCTTATTTTCAATGACGGCCTGGGAACAGTGGGTTAACTGCCTGTTCAGGGGCAGAACGACAGATTTGTACCTTGTCAGCTCGGGGGTTTGAACTCGCAACCTTCCGGTTACTAGTCCAATGCTCTAACCACTAGGCTACGCTGCGGCAGAACGACAGATTTGTACCTTGTCAGCTCGGGGGTTTGAACTCGCAACCTTCCGGTTACTAGTCCAATGCTCTAACCACTAGGCTACGCCCCAGCGGCAGCGTCATCACCACCACCATCGTCATGATCTTCATCACCACCCCCATCGTCATGATCTTCATCACCACCCCCATCGTCATCATCATCTCACTGGCAACACACTAGATGATGTTACAGCCTATAAACGGACGTTGAAGTCCTTTTTTACGTCTCTCTATTTAAGAGGAGCTCCAGAGACGCTGCCAGATCAATAGGATACTTAAAGCAGGAGCCAGTTTGTGTTTCAGCACAGAGCGAGGGAGTGTAGAGAAGAGAGAGAGAGGTAGGGTAGGTCTGTATTGGTCCTAGCTGCAGTTGAGCTATAGCAGAACTGAAATCTCCTGTCCGGTAAATACAGAAGAATGAAAAGAGATAGATATATTCAACAACAACAGAAAAACAAAAAAAGAGCGATAGAATTCATTAATTCAAAAATAAATAAAGAATTGGATTGTAAAAGATTTCATTCATGCAAGCAGAGAGAAATTTCACAGAATGTGTTGACAGTTAGGAAAGAAAATCTGCAGGAAGCTACATTTCATCTTCATCAAGACTGAGGAGTAACATTGCATAAACTTCACGTGTCAAACTTTATGTTTCAGCTTTTACAATCTATATTGGAGAAACATTTCAGCCAAGCAAAAAAATAAATAAAATAAATAAAAAGTTTTAAAAAACAAAAACACACCACTTGGTCCTCTTTATTACAACAACATGTAAAACATCTTTGTGTAAATGTCACTCAGTCAAAACACAAAAGACCAGATTTCACAAGGCTCCTTGATATCCACAGCACCAGGTGGGAATAGTTTTGGTGCTGGGTTGGGGTCTCCTCTACTGCTCAGGAAATTAGGCTGCAGCAGACAGACAGGCAGACTGGGAGCCCAGCAGCTATCCCCATTGAACACTGTTTACAGTCTGCCTGGTGTACTCCATGCTGCTGTGGCTGGGGGCCAAGCTTGGGGCTGGGTCCTGTCTGTCTCTGTGGTTCAGCCTAATGACAGAGACTGGCTGTGGCTCAAGGAGAGGAGGAAAGGAGGAAGAGCAAGAGATCTGGAGAGAGGGAAGGAAGCCTCACGACCTTCTCTATACAGACATACCCTAATCCAAATAAAGAGGTGGTCGTGCTCTCCAATACAGACACCATGACAGACAGTGCTCCATGTACACTTGCAGTGTATTGGTGGGAATTCATTAGCCAAGGCAAGTATGTAGCTAGCAGCCTCCAGACAGGAAGACCATTAAAGGAGCAGAGGGTGGAGGACACTCAGCTTCTCCATCAGCTTGCCCTCTTCCAACCGTAACCATTAAGTAAGGGAAATGCAAAACTGACCCAAGATTAGCCTTCTAGGGACAACTTCACACTACACCTGACCCGCAGCCAATCACAGCGAGAGCCAAGTGTTCCATACGTCTCCAGTCTTCTAGAGATGGAATGTGTTTCAAAACACTACCGGTCAAATGTTTGGACACACCTACTCATTCAAGGGTTTTTCTTTATTTGTACTATTGTCTACATTGTAGAATAATAGTGAAGACATCACAACTATGAAATAACACATATGGAATCATGAAGTAACCAAAAAAGTGTTAAACAAATCCAAATATATTTTATATTTGAGATTCTTCAAAAAGTCACCTTTTGGCTTGATGGCAGCTTTGCACACTCTTGGCATTCTCTCAACCAGCTTCATGAGGGAGTCACCTGGAATGCATTTTCAATTAACAGGTTTGCCTTCTTAAAAGTTAATTTGTGGAATTTCTTTCCTTCTTAATGCATTTGAGCTAATCAGTTGTGTTGTGACAAGGTAGGGATAGAATACAGAAGATTCTTCAGGTGCAGTCACAAAAACCATCAAACGCTATGATGAAACTGGTTCTCATGAGGACCGCCACAGGAATGGAAGACCCAGAGTTACCTCTGCTGCAGAGGATAAGTTCATTAGAGTTACCAGCCTCAGAAATTGCAGCCCAAGTAAATGCTTCACAGAGTTCAAGTAACAGACACATCTCAACATTAACTGTTCAGAGGAGACTGTGTGAATCAGACCTTCATGGTCGAATTGCTGCAAAGAAACCACTACTAAAGGACACCAATAAGAAGAAGAGACTTTCTTGGGTCACGAAACATGAGCAATGGACATTAGACCGGTGGAAATCTGTCCTTTGGTCTGGAGTCAAAATTGGAGATGGGATTTATTTAGAATTCAAGGCACACTTAACCAGCATGGCTACCACAGCATTCTGCAGCAATATGCCATCCCATCTGGTTTGGGTGTGGTGGGACAATCAACACACCTCCAGGCTGTTTAAGGGCTCTTTTACCAAGGAGCGTGACGGAGTGCTGCATCAGATGTCCTGGCCTCAACAATCCCCCGACCTCAAACAAATTAAGACGATTTGGGATGAGTCGGACCGCAGAGAGAAGGAAAAGCAGCCAACAAGTGCTCAGCATATGTGGGAACCCCTTCAAGACTTTTGAAAAAGCATTCCAGGTGAAGCTGGTTGAGTGAATGCCAAAGTGTGTGCAAAGCTGTCATCAAGGCAAAGGGGGGCTATTTTTTAGAATCTCAAATATTAAATATTGTTTAACACTTTTTTGGGTTACTACATGATTCCATGTGTATTATTTCATAGTTATGTCTTCACTATTATTCTACAACGTAGAAAATAGTTTTTTTTTTAAATAAAGGAAAACCTTTGAATGACTGAGGTGTTATAAAACAAAACATTTGACCGGTAGTTTGTCACTCTGACAGGTTAGTTACCAGCCAATGGATGACGTCTTTCGACACCTCAGACAACTGCTCCGGTGAAGGAATAAAACACCACTGAGAGAGCGCTGTTTTTTTAAACAGATGTACTATAACAAAGGAGTACCTCAAGGTTGTGTGTTAAGACCCATTGATACTCCTATGGTTCTATTCATCTCATTCAAAAGAATTACAAAACATAATTTAAACAGCCTGGAAGTAAAATGAGATGAAATCCTCCTGCCAGTCACCTCTAGCCTCAGGTCTTTTCTCACTTACTTTTCTCTACTTGACTCTTTCCATCTCAATGTTTTTTTTGTTTTTTCTTGCTCAGAGAAACTGCCAAAAAGAAAAACACATTTTCAGAAGCTATTACTGTGGGCAGTGGAGAAAAGAGATTAAGATCTTCCAAGGTTGGAGGGAAGTCAAGTCAAGGCCATCAAAAGCAGTCTGACAAGATTGTGGAGGGGGGGGGGGGGGGGGGGTAAATGTACTTTTTTTTTGCGGAGAGAACTTGTGAAAAGCTTTGACACGCTTGGGCTTGCAGGTGTTCTCTGGCGTTAGAAGCTTTTACACTGCTAATGATAGGAACTTGACAGGAGCGGAGATGAGGTGGAGAAAAGCGGAGCAGGCAGAGTAGGGAACTCACAGGGACCCTAAAAACACTCGCAGCCTGCTGCCGGCCAGGGGTTGAAAACAAGAAGAAAATAATAGCGTCTGCACACAGGGAGATATAGTCAATGTAAAGTCTCTCTAAAATATATCCATACTCTCAGAAACTACAGTAGTATCTGTATATACTCTCAGAAACTACAGTAGTATCTGTATATACTCTCAGAAACTACAGTAGTATCTGTATGTACTCTCAGAAACTACAGTAGTATCTGTATGTACTCTCAGAAACTACAGTAGTATCTGTATGTACTCTCAGAAACTACAGTAGTATCTGTATGTACTCTCAGAAACTACAGTAGTATCTGTATGTACTCTCAGAAACTACAGTAGTATCTGTATGTACTCTCAGAAACTACAGTAGTATCTGTATGTACTCTCAGAAACTACAGTAGTATCTGTATATACTCTCAGAAACTACAGTAGTATCTGTATATAATCTCAGAAACTACAGTAGTATCTGTATGTACTCTCACAACCTAGTATCTGTATATACTCTCACAACCTAGTATCTGTATATACTCTCACAACCTAGTATATGTATATACTCTCACAACCTAGTATCTGTATATACTCTCACAACCTAGTATATGTCTGTACTCTCACAACTTAGTATCTGTATATACTCTCACAACCTAGTATCTGTCTGTACTCTCACAACCTAGTATCTGTATGTACTCTCACAACCGAGTATATCTACGTACTCTCAGAACCTAGTATCTGTATATACTCTCAGAACCTAGTATCTGTATGTACTCTCAGAACCTAGTATGTTGTACGTACTCTCAGAACCTAGTATGTTGTACGTACTCTCAGAACCTAGTATATCTACGTACTCTCAGAATCTAGTATATCTACGTACTCTCAGAACCTAGTATGTTGTACGTACTCTCAGAACCTAGTATATCTACGTACTCTCAGAACCTAGTATCTTGTATGTACTCTCAGAACCTAGTATCTTGTATGTACTCTCAGAACCTAGTATCTTGTATGTACTCTCAGAACCTAGTATCTTGTATGTACTCTCAGAACCTAGTATCTTGTATGTACTCTCAGAACCTAGTATATCTACAATAAGAGGATCAGGGCGAAGGTTTTCGTCTTTGCTACACCATGGCCGTCCTACAGGACTCCGTGGCTCAATGTACATATTAATATCTTAGCCTGACACATTATTCTAGTCAATATCCAACAGAGAAAATAGATAAGAGGTACGTAGTAAAAGGCTACCAAGCAGCAACGATAATAAAGCCTTTATAGTGATATATTCTTCATATGATAATGGTCTTTCCTCTTGGACCGAATAGTGATGTGTTTTGAACATGTTCCCCCTCTCGTTGGGAGGGGGGAATATAAACATCTGGGAGGGTAGCAGAGGAACGTCTTGGTAAAGTGTTCTTGTTTAAAGGTGTACAGTTGCCGTAGAGGTGAGCAGGGGGCGTGTCCTATTTAACACACGGCTGAGATGATTGGTGCAGTTAAGATGAAAGCGTAACCACACACACACACTTTTTTACACCTCTCAGTGCAGGTCCACACCTGACCTCTCTATCACACGCAATACAATTGACTTATTATGGTGTAAAGTTTACATCTAGAAGCCAAAACATCACAGCAAGGGATTAGTTGACCCCCCCCCCCACCTCCCCCCTCCCCCTCCCTCCTGGTTGACCCCACCCCTCCCTCCCTCCTGGTTTGAAAAGACCAGACTAGACAGCAACACTAGCGGTGTTTCACTTTAAATAACAGAGGAAAGGAAACATCTGGAGAGGAACAACAACAATTAGATATAGTGGAGGAATTAAACAGTGTAAACAACAGGAACATGAAATAGCAGTAATAGTAATCAATGTAAACGATTGATGCAAAGCCTTCTCATCTCAATCACTTCCTGGTTGTGGTGAGTTAGTAGGCCCCCCCCACTCCCTCTTGGTGGTGACCGTTTAACCTCTAAC